>NC_026153.1:12117100-12118022 GCF_000512975.1 Sesamum indicum
ACTTGACAATTTTGCTTTTTTTTTTCGTTTAAATTATTATTATATAATTTAATTTATATATAATTAATTTTAACAATATACTAAAATCCAAAATTAATAAAATTAACATTGCATTAACTTAAAAAATTACAATTAAGGGTACAAATGTAATAGTTATTTATTTTGTATAATTGTAAAAAATTACATTAAATACAAAAAATATTTTGTACAATTGTGAAAAAAACAAAAAATATACAATTAATCCTGGCTACCCGGTACTGGCACATCCGATTGTGTTGAAGAATTTCTTTGTTGTGCTTGTTGTCGTGCACGCCTTTGCGCCCAATCCATCTCGTTGTGAATACGTGTTGTTTGATTTCGACCAGGGCGCGAAGAGATGCGAATAGTAGGATCGTGGACCAACTCAAATCCCGGTACATCCCAATAATCTTCGGAATGTACAGGTTCAAATGACTTAGAATATGTATTCTTATAAGTCATTATATCGTAATAATCCTTCACCATTGATGCAGCATTAATCATGAATGCAGCGCATACCTTTTGAGCGTGACTGCAAGGTATACCAAATTGACTCCATTTGCCGCAAGAACATTCTCGGTTCGCAATTTTGACAACATGGGTGTTGACTCCATGTCCACCGTGACGTCTTGTAACAACCGAGGCGGACTGTTGGAACTGATGGAATTTGGTGACGGTATGTTCAACAGAATTTTGATGCCAACGTGTGAACATCTTATATGCAAAATCCGTCCACAGTTGGTTGTTGGTCAACATTACAGTACTTCTTGCTAACCTCTCACGGAAATAATGGACACTTCGCTGAAACGTCATCTCAGCAATTGCTGTCAACGGTAGGCGGCGAGCCCCTTTCAATACTCCATTTATGCATTCCGACATATTTGTCGTCAGAATTCCGCATCGC
>NC_026153.1:12122471-12124056 GCF_000512975.1 Sesamum indicum
TAATGCAATGCAATGTTAATTTTATTAATTTTGGATTTTAGTATATTGTTAAAATTAATTATATATAAATTAAATTATATAATAATAAACGAAAAATAATGACGAGTCGCGATTTCAAATCGCGACTCGTCATGTTTTTGTTATTCTTTTAAAAATAATTATGTTAAAATAATTTTTTTTTATAATATAAAAATAATTAACTCTCTAAATTACTAAAGCAATCTTTTGAATATAAAATGCAATTATTTAAGTACAATAATTTCTAAAACCCAAAGCTTATCAAGGCTTTTGTTTACATTACACCAATTAATTGAGTTTCTCTCTGCATGGGAGTCTTTGTACGAGTGTTTGAGTTCTACTTGACTTCTTCGTAGGACTGGTCCCGTCTCCGGCATCCTGGTCGGCCGACGACGACGGAGAGAGGTTTTGATTCACCTAATCCAGCGAGGTCGACAAATTATTGCTTTCAGGCGAATTGCTACCGGTTTTTGTATTTTTCTAGTCTGTTTCAGTTGGACTGCGTTCTCTGATTTTGCTTTCTAGTTCTTGATTTTCTGTTCTAATTCGATTCCTGCTCGCGTTTCTTCGCCAATTCATTTGCTTCCGATTTTATTTTGGTTCTTTGGTGTTATTTCCATTCCATGTGTTGTTGACCCACTTCTAGATTAGGATTTGGATTTATGTTTTGGGCTTAAAACAATTTCAGTCCCGTAACTTCAGCAATTTCTCATTTTTGTCTCCTAATTTTCAGATTCTCATTTTAGTCCCGTATTTTTTTAAATTTTCTCATTTTCGTCCTCCAGCCAAATTAGTGACCATTTTGCCCTTCTTAGGAAAAATGAACATAGTCCATACACATGCCCTAGTTTGGCCCATCATGCTTCCGAAATATAACTAAGCGTCTATAAATTCATACCTTGGTTTGACCGCCTTGCTTCCGCGTATTCCAAGTCCTCAGTTTTACGGACTTCTTTCAACCACACAATCGCAGCTGATGGTTCGCAGGTACTTGGCTCCTTCAGTAACAAAACAGCACAACCTTATTTCGTTTCCTACCTTAGGGCGTAAAAGGTGTTTCAAAACAAAGACATAATAATATTTTTGGATAAACAAGTGGAACAGAAGCCTTTCTTTATCGAAGAAATATTGGGAATATTACATAGATACTATGCCTCCATTGGAGGAGACAACTGTTTAGCCTCTCATATGATAGAGGACTAGACTCGTTGGGGAAACCCCCATAAACTGAAAGATTAAAATACTAGAGAGATTTAAAACACTCAGAATAATGCTTTGAAGAGTAGGAGATGGTTTTCTGATGAACCCCTTCTGCTTCATTGCCTCGTTATTTATAGACGTCCGCGGACTTGAAATTCGGACTCCAAACTTGTTTTTGTGATGACATCATTGCGTTCGTCATCGCCTTGTGATTTCCAGCTGTCTGTCATAATAGTTTGTCGATCTCATGATTTTCAGCTGGCTACTTTGCTAACTGTTGGCTTTTGTTGTTTTTTGCCGACAGTCTTATCCTCTTGATTTTTTACATCGTTTAACTTTTACTTCTCTTGGTAAAAATTTTTCTCTT
>NC_026153.1:12124066-12126566 GCF_000512975.1 Sesamum indicum
TCTTTCCCTTATCTTGGTCCGGTTCGGGTTTATTTTTCGTGACACGAATCTTTGTCTCGAACAGGAGCTTTTCTTGTTTTTCGCGGCAAAAGCACAAATGGTTATGCCATTGCCCAACATGCAACATGTTGCACGTCTTCATCCTTGTGGCTTCGGTTGCTGGCAGCTTATTTTCCCAGATTAACATCCTCTTTTTTTCGAATAAGCTTTCAGCAAACTCCGTGTTTTTTCCTGTCATGGAATTTAACAGGAATGATCCATTCACTTTGTTTGAGAAAATCTTGAATGGATACTTGACTTTGTCCATTTCTGTGAGATAGACCCATAGTCCCCAAACTCTCCTAGTAGAGATACTATCTTCACTAATGGTTGATATCAAGGGAGCTTCTCCTGAGGCAGCTTTGATTTTGTTGAAAACTACCATATCTGGCCTCTGCAGCTTCATGAAATGAAATGCTGGATGAGACCCCTTTCCTGCAGTTTCTGGAGCTATTGAAACAAATTTTATCTCCAGAACATCGCCTCTCTTCAAGTAGGGGTTGTTTTGCAATGAATCAAAGACCGCCCAACTAATCTACTCCAGAAGTTTTGAAATTTTCAGAAAACTCGGTGACATAGTATAAACTGAAGCAAGAGCTCCAAAATCATACCATTCTATGACATCTTTTGCTTTAGATCCTTCTAACATCTAGACTCTATTATATTTTTCGGACGTTTCGATTAGGGTCTTGCCTGGGTTCACTCCTTTGCGGGAAATTAATTTTTCCCACATACGCTGATAATCCTGTCAAGCAGAAGAAGATATCAACTCGTTACTATTAGCCTTAGAGGTGCCTGTCATTGGCCTGCCTAAGGCTAATCTCTCCCTCTTTAACCCTAGAGGTGCTGGGTTGACTTGAACCTACAGGAGTTTGCAGTTCCTGTGATTCAATTATTGCCGTTTCACTAGAGTATGGTGATGGCCTTGTGCTGTCGGTACTTGAATCCGACGCTACAGATGTAAAGGCCCTGTACTCTAAAGGCATGTTTTGGGCCATGCTCCCTCAACTCGTGAGTCATCCTTGAAGGTGACGCCTTCCGAATTGGTTCTCTTAAGTCGTTCCATAGCGAGGTGGATGCTAATAAGGAACTCCTTATTGCAACCTGGACAGTGTCTAGATCGGCTCTTTGAATTTGTCCGGCAACTTGGGCATTCACCGCTAGCTGTCCGAACTTTCTGTCAAGCTCCTCGAGGTTTTTTCGAAGGTGCCTGAGTCTCAATATGATGGAGTTTGCTTCAGATGCCTCCATCTCTCGTCAGGAAATCTGCAAGAACGTTTTCATGAGATTTTATAACGACAATATTATAACAATAATATTGGCATTCAGCTTGCCATATGATAATACGAGTTTTCTCTATTTTTTATTCTAATTTATTCTTTAAGAAAGCCTTGACATTAGTATTATCAACTTTTAAAGTTAATTCTTTAGCAAGTAAAAATAAAGGCAATTTCTTGAAAGCCTTCCAAACCGCAAAGAATTCTTTCTCATTTATGTGCCAAACTTTGGCTTGTTGTTCTGAGAACAACCCTCCGGTATATCTACAGGGTCCTTTCCCTGTAGTTGTCTTTTTCATGAGCACTGCCGCCCATCTATAATCATTGGTGTCTGTATAGACTACCAATTCATCCCCGTCTTGCGGTATAGCAAGCTTTGGAAGGTTACTGCAAACTTATTTCAGCTCACGAACCCTTTTGGTGTGGATTTCTTCCCATTTCCACTTTGAACTCTCTGTTTCTTTCAGAAGTGGTCGGAAATCCTTTTTGTATCTTGCTAGATCCTTAATGAAGATCCCTGCAAAATTAACAACTCCTAAGAAGCTTTGCAATTGCTTCTTGTCTTTGAGTACATCTGGAAAATTTGCGGATTTTCTCCACAATATGGTCCTGCAACTCAATTCCTATTTCGTCAATAAGGATTCCTAAAAATTCAATCCTATTGACTGCAATAGTAGCTTTCTTTTTAGAAAGTACTAAACCTTCCCTATGGCATGCCTCAGAAAATATTTCAAGATGTTTAATATGTTCTTTCATATTTTTTGATGCAATCAATATGTCGTCAATATAGACAAACATGAACTCAAAATAATCTTTGAAGAGATTATCCATTTTTCTTTGAAATATGTGGGGTGCATTAGCTAAACCCATTGGAAGCACATTCCAAATATACTGTCCTTGTGGTGTGGAGAATGCAGTAAATTTCTTTGATTCATTCTCCATCTAAATCTGATAAAACCCAGATTTGCAATCGAATTTAGAAAACACTTTTGCTCCCTTAATGCAATCAATTAAGTGTTCTCTACTAGGAATGTAATAACTATCAAATTATAATATCTTATTAATACCTTGATAGTTAATAACCAACCTGGGTTTACCTCTCTTTATTTCACCATGGTTTCTTACCAGAAATCCAGGGCTACTGTAGGTAGAGACTCTGGGTTCAATGAGTCCAAGACTGATAT
>NC_026153.1:12131566-12209464 GCF_000512975.1 Sesamum indicum
GACTCGTTTAGATCATGAGCTGACACAAAAAAAGCAAGAAAACCGCTTTCCAGTATGAATGATCAGTACCAATGAATAGGATAGAATGGAAGAAGGAACTCCATTCGCTATCTAAAAATAAGCAAATCGATCCCTCTATTGTGTATAAAGTTTATGGTTTCCATTGGTGCAAACCCACTCACCTGAATTTAAGATGAGAAGCAATTCTCCATTGGTAGCAAATGGTTATCCATTAAGCGGAGGAAATCTTATTGAAATTCAAAAAAAACATAAAAATGAAGTTCTTACTCGGTCAAGAACGGACTACGAGGGTCAGCTACCCAGCTAACTTTCAGAATTAAATACCGTTACTGTATAAGTGGGTCTGATTGTGAAAGACCTGTTACTGGATAATTCATGGGTAGAGCCAAAGAGTGTGGTGTGAACTATACAAGTTCCCAATAACATTGATTAAATGAAGTAAAGGCTCCGGTGTATAGAGAAGACCTCACCGTTTAAGAAGTACTCTGTCTTATATTGATCATATAACATACCAACAGATATGTATATCGAAAAGAGACTCGTCATTCAATCCTTATGGTAACACCATCAAGACTGAATTCCATTCCGTTACCTTTTCTTTCCCATGGTTTATGATTTTCGAGCAAACTTAACCCCAAAGTCATACTCCCATTTTTTCGTCCTACAACTCCTGCAACCAAAATTTCATGGCCTGCTATTTCTAGCAAGCCCTCATATTTTCCAACAACAGGTTGCTGTAAATGATATAAGTCATCACAAGGGAAATAATTCTCTTTCTTAGTGATGTCGAATATAACTTGTATTTCTTTCCATCCTTCAGGGCATCTAAGTTTTACGTTATCTACCCTAATTTCTTGAGGAGTTAAAGCTTTTAATAACTCTTTCTCCTTTCCTTTGAATCATATAATCCTATCTTCTAAAAAAGACATTCGACTACTAAACTCAGTCCTAGAGCTAAGTGTCCGATCTAAGACTGGGTGATCTTTTATAGTAATATCAACACCACCTATTCTAGGTATCTTAATAGGATCTGGTGTCATTACCTTGGCGAACTCCTTGAAAATTCTAGAAATCTCAATATACTCTTTCCTAAGAAACAAATCTGAATGATGGGTATTGGAAAGGGCATATGCAATTCTATAGGTTATAGAATACGATCTATTTCCTTCTTTCATTAGATCTTTTTTTTTAAAATCTTGATGAAGGGTTAAGACTCTACTGAAATCTTGGTCTGCTAGGTTGTGTGCAATCCTAGGATGAATGTCAAACATCAATTTTCCTGCATACAAATTTCCTATCATTGTTCCAAGATAATAATCTCTTAAGTTATTGATTCTTCTATCCATTATCGATAAATGTATTTCTGAATTAATTCCTTCCTTAAAAGTTGCTTTTATTACTACTTCAATAGTCCCTATATGGATCCATTTCATAGTATAGCTACTTCTTCTCTAAGCTTACTCAATTCTTCAAGAATTTCTTCTTTAGGAATTAACTGCATTTCCATCACATTACCAGTAAGTTTCATAGGTATAGCAAACTCACCTGAACTTACTTTGTAGATTATGTGATGCTTCCTTTGGTTCAGTCCTATCTGGTTCAGGACTTTCCCAATTCTCCAATCCTAAATCCATCATATGAGCTGAGGTTGGAATCTTGCCACATGATTTTTTCCATAGTTTTTTTTGACACCGTCATTCTGGAAAAGAATCCTTATAGGCTTTCAGAAGTTTGAAGCCTATCTCCCTCGTTGTATTATTCTGACTCGGTTGAAGATCCATCTGAATCAGTCTCTATTTTCTCTTCATAGACGCTTTCGTCTGAAGGAATATCTTCGAATTGATAAATAGGTACCAAATCGCCATAGTATACTGCATCTATGATATCTTCCATGGCTTCAAATTTTCTCAATTCACCACATTTCTGTAGGCAGTCGGGAGATACATGTCCTTTTGCTTCGTAAGTCCAGCAATTGCAGTCTTTGAAACTTTCATTGGCTTGGGTATGGGCCCGTCTGAAAGTTCTTCTTGTAAGGTTTCTTCTAGTGGATCTTGCATCTGTTCATCTAGATCCTTGGGATGAAACCGTTGCTGGTCCTGTTCTCTGTCTAGATTTATATGTTCTGGCTTTGGACTTGGACCACCATGATCTCTACCGAGAAAAGGTTCTTCTGGAACTCCTAGGGTAGGAGTCACTATTCTGCTTCCTCCTTTTCCTTGGCTCACTTGATTCTCCTATAATAGTTGGAAAATCATTGTTATCACAACAGAGAGGGGTTCGTTTGATTTTACCTCTCAATCTTTTCATATTCTTCTGGATGGATGCTTGATAATACCAATCCTTTAGTTTGTCTTTAAGGAAAGACATTCTTCGCACCACTGAATCTAGCTGTCCTTCAGGTACTTTGTATGATTGGAATCAGCATTTCCCTCCATGGACTGCATATCTTTGCGAAGAACATTGGAGCTACTACTTCTGTTGCTACTCCACTCTGGAAGAAATATTTACGAAATCAATAGATATATTCATCTACTGCGCAAATACTCCTAAGTTCAAGGCTGAAGAGAGCCTGTGCATATTCTCTAGTCTTTTCTGCTCTACTTCCTCCGAAGTATCCATCTCCGATGAAGTGTATCTTGATAAGCCTTCCTAGCCGATCTGCTATCGCGCCTTTCCAATCTCTGGCAAGGATACTGGCTTTGGTATCTTCTGGGGTATTATCCCATCCGATCTTCATAGATCCCTCTAAGCTCAACTCCATAAGTTTTATGAAGTTTTCTTTGTCGAGCTCTAGAGTAGTTGCCGCTATCTTGATTGCTGCAACCCATTCGTCTATCAATTTTTTGGTATTTCGGAAATCGATAATATCCAGGTTCAGTATAGCCCCATATGGATGTAAGGGTTGGAGCATGGTCCTTGCCCAAGGTGTATTTTCTGGCACACTTTTTGGGTTTCTTCCTGGATTTTCCTTTACCCTGGTTCCCACAAACATTGGAGTGGCATTAGTGTGGAAGTCTGCACTTTCTCTCATTGGTTGATCCTGTGGAGGTTCATTTGAGCATGTACTTCCCTCTGGCGGTGGTAGTGCTGGAGTGATCTCATTCGTTTGGATATTGACTAAATCCATGATCCCGAGTTGGGAAAAGGATTCTGCTAATTCTTGTAGATATGATAGATCCGCTTTTGTTACTTCCATTATTTTATAGATCTAATAGAAGCAATAATCAGATCTTCTCTTGACTTCGCCTTTGGAATTTCCATGGCATTCCCTTTCTGGTGTAGAAGAGGTACTGTTCCAAGGGCGTCCCTGATTTGCTCCTGTCTAGACCTAGATGTCTCAGGGCTCTCTCGTTGATTTCTCTTCAGATCTGTAAGGCCCTTGTGTAGATCGAGAAAAATCTTAAGGACCTCGTCCACCTTTTAGCTCAGAGATTCTATTTTCATAGGTATATGGATTAACCTATGTCCATAGTCTTGAACCATCTTTTGGATCTCCCTCAGATCTTGAGAAATCTTTGATGTATCCAGCTCGAATTCCTTCCAATCAGTCATAATTTTTAGAACTAAAATTATGTAGGAATTTACCCGTTCCACTTCTCCTGGTTGGGATTCTACCATGGACTTCAGTGGAGTGTAGACGCCTCACTCCATTCCCTGGTAGTACTTGTCGGACTTTGAAATTTCTCTCCATTCTTTTTTTTCTTCCGGCGTGAGAAGTCTTGGATCAATCCTCTTGGGACCGTTATAACACTTGTCAAGAATTTCCATAAGAAATTCTCTTTTCTGTATTTTCAGAATATGGAAATATTCCCTGTTTTCATAATAACTCGAACTTTCGTTCGGTTCCACTTTTCTCTTGGAAAGTCTCCTCCATTAGTGGATAAATAATATTAAAATATAATATAATCATATATTTCTTCAATAAACCTAGGCTCTGATATCATTCTAGGCGAGCATGGGGGGTGAATAATGCATAAAAATGCAAGAATAGTGAAAATGGATTAAAATTCGCGCTTGAAAGTAGTTCAGGGGTAAAATGATCCAGAATTTAGCCCAGCTCTGCGCATATTCTTTTTAGATTTTGTCGAGGGACCAAATTGAGTGGTTTTGAAAAGTTACGGGGCTTAAATGAGAACGCAAAAGTTAAAGGACTAAAACAAGAAATAGCCAAAGTTAGGGGACTATTTTTGTCTTTAACCCTTATGTTTATGCTGATTTAGTTTATTCTATTAAAGATTAGTGGAACCCCTTTTGAGCCGCCTTAGTTGTGATTTGATCTCTATTTTGCTGTTCCACTTTATTCTATTATAGATTAGAGGAACCTTTCTTCGTGCTGCTGTAGTTGTGATTTGGATCTCTATTTTGCTGTTTCAGTTTATTTTTCGTTTTTGCAGGGTAAGCTATTCCACGCCACAAGTTTGGCGGGAGGAACTCCTAGTTCTGGCGCTCAATTCCGCAGGGCACGTAGCGAGACGACAGCCTTACTAATCATAGCACCATGGGGGGTTGGGAACTAGATGTTGAGAAATTCCAACGACTACTGGACTTGAGGGATGATGAAGAGGAGAGTCCGATTATTCCAGATGGGTCGTGGAATTCAGATTCGGAGGGCTATCATGTTTGTTTAGTAGGCTACTTACTCTCTAACTGGCCGTACAATTTTGAGGGTTTGAGTGCATCGATCAAGAGTATGCTTCCACCGGTGAGGGGAATGGACATTAAGTCATTGTCGGGGGCTGTCTGTTACTCCAGTTCAATCATGTTGTTGATAGGGATCGGGCACTTGAGGGACGCCCTTGGAGCTTGGAACGAAACATCATTATCTTGAACGTCATTCGAGAAGAGGAGAACCCCATGCAGGTTGGACCTCAATAGGTGTATCTTCCATGTCCACATATATGACCTGCCGCTGAGTAAGATGAACTTAGGCATCGCTACCTTCATAGGTAATAAGTTGGGAAGATCCTGAGATATGGATATGGATGAACAGGGTTGTTCTTGGGGAGCAGGAGCTACACCGTGGATCAGGCTAGGCCTTGACATCAATCTCGTGCTTAAGCGAGCTATGAAGATCAAGACGGCTATGGGGGAGGAACAATTTGTAACATTCACATATGAACGCCTTCCCAATTTCTCTTATCTGTGCGGTCACTTGGGACATATCGTGAAATACTGTGAGTCACGTTTCAGTGAGGGTTTCCAGGATCCAAAGGAAAATACTCCCTACTACCCATGGTTAAGAGCCGTCGACAGCGCCACAACTTAGGCGGCACAAAAAGAGGTTCCATTTTGGGGCAGCTTGGAGGTGGGCTAGGGCTTGTGAGGAGGTCGTTAAGGCGTATTGGGAGCAAAGGATCGAGAATAATCCACAAGCGACATTGGTGGATAACATTAGGAAGTGACATGTAGGTCTGTTGGGGTAGGAGCGGCATTATTTTGGGAATGTTCAGAGGCAGGTGAATGAACTTAATGACTAGATAGCGCATTTACAAGAGGTCGAGCTCACCCAAGCGAATAAGCGGCGATTGAATGAGCTGCAAACTGAACTAGAAGAATAATGGCATAGGGAAGAGGTGTTGTGGGGCAGCGTGCAAAGGCATCATGGATTCAAGGAGATAAGAGCACACCATTCTTTCACGCTCAGGCTACTGAGCTCAAGGCTAGGAATAGGGTATGGCGGCAGAAGGATGCAGGTGGGAGGGAAGTGCATAATCTTATAGAAATTAGGTGGGTGGTGAATAACTATTTTGAGCAAATCATTAAGACCACCGCTTCAACTGGTGCTATGATTGGCGAGGCCGTAGACTCGTTGGAGGCCCGTGTGATGGAGGAGATGAATGCGGAGCTTATTAGGCCTTCTCTTCGGACAAGGTTCATCTTCCTCTTAAGCAGATACATCCACTTAAATCCCAGGCCCGACGGTATGTCCCCCTCTATTCTTTTAAAAGTACTGGCATATTGTTTGTTGCAATCTTACTCCTTGTCTTCTTGACATTCTCAATCATCATATCCTAGACCCACTTCTTAACTTTACGCATATTATTCTCATACCTAAGTGTCCTAATCCAAGTAGTACGTCTGAGTTCCGGCCTATTAGTTTATGCAATGTCATATATAAGGTAACCTCTAGAGCTATAGCCAACCGCCTCAAGCTCCTTACTATACTCATTTCTGATACACAATCGGCTTCAGACCCTAGTCGCTTGATCACTGATAATGTGCTGCTTGCCCATGAGCTTAACCACTTTCTCCTTCATAAACACTAGGGGCAAGTTGGCCATGTGTATTTAAAGCTTGATATATGTAAGGCGTACGATTGAGTGATATGAGTTTTCCTTCAGAGTGTATTACTTAGACTAGGTTTCAACTCGAAATTTGTTGAATTAATTATGCTTTGTGTTACCATGATGACTTACTCTTTTATGCTTATTGATGAACAGTTTGGATTTGTGCGTCCTATCGGGGTATCCGACAAGGGGATCCTATATCTCCATATTTGTTCTTATTTTGTGTAAAAACATTTAGTAACCTAATGCATCGAGCCGAGAGGCGGGGGGGGGTCGGGGCTGGGCTCCAAGGTGTGGCAATCGCTCGACATGCTCCCCGTATTTCTCACTTGCTATTTGCATATGATACACTAATCTTCTGTCAAGCTAGTGAGGAGGCGCATGGTGCATCAAGAGGATTCTCGGGCAATTGGAGCAAGCTTCTGGGCTAAAGATCAACTTGAACAAGTGGGTGATGGTGTTCAGTAGAAATGTGCCGCAGGCTCACCATACGTCCCTTGCTACTATTCTTGGTGTCCATATGGTGGCGAAACACGAAAATACGTAGGCCTTCTAACGACGACAGGGAGATCCAAACGGGAGATATTTGAGGAGATGAAGGAGCGAATGTGGAAACGTTTGCACGGTTGGGCAACGAAGCAGCTGACCTGAGCCGGGCAGATGGTCCTCATCAAGACGGTCCTGCAGCACTACCGACCTATATGATGGGTTGTTTTGAACTACTCAGTTCCATCATTAAAGAGATGGAAGGGATGATGGACAATTTCTTTTGGTATGGTGGAGGTGAAGGTACGGTCCACTGGATCGCATGGGATTGCTTGTGTCATAGGATGAAGGAGGGTGGCCTGGGCTTTCGGCGGATGAGGGAGTATAACATTGCTATCCTAGCTAAGCTTGCTTGGTGTGTTGTGACGCAACCAAACAACATCCTGCATCAAGTGCTTAGACATAGGTACTTCCCAAATGCGACTTTCTTTGAGGCAAGACCAGGGGGTTCCCCTTTCTTAACATGGCGATCCTACTTCGAACAAGGGATCTACTGATTGTGGATACCAACTGGCGAGATCGATGAAGGGAGTCGATCGACCAGGGGAAGCGCGAAAAATAAAAAAATTGCGATAAACAACCAAATTAATTCTGACCAAAGGGTGTGCCCTTGATTTTTTCTGGTCGTTTGGTGTATAAATAAAAACAAAGGCTAAGAATTACATGCGAAAACAAAATAAGCATAAATGTAAATACAGATTTGCCCTCGTCGTTTTTCTCGTGCGTCTATAAGCATTGGCTCCTCTCCTTTTCGGATCCGATCACTTAGAGAGTTGAATAGTAGAGCCCCTCTGAAGCTAGTCCACACCATACCGTGGGAAGATAGATCTATCCCTCTTGCTAGAAAAAGCTAAATTCAGTGGAAAAAAATAAATTCAGAATCACACTATAAATTAGTGTATGTGAATTTCCCTCGTTTTCAACTTGAATCTAATTTTAAAAAAATATAAAAGTAAATGGAGAAGATGTAATTTTCAGATTTTCTAGAGGAAAATCCGTGGTCTCGGAACAAAGGAAGAGAGAGAGAATTGCACGAGAGATGCTCACAATTTCACACAATATCACACGTGTGTTTTCTTTTGATTGAAGAGAAGTATACATGGAATCCAATTCCATATTTTCAGCCACTATATCCTTTCTCCTCAAAATCTCAATTAGCAAAACTCTCATCCCACTACATTTACCGGAAAAAAAACAAACACATTCATCCCACAATGAAGGTGATGTGGCCGAGTGGTTGCTCCAAGTGACCACTTGGGCACTAATTCTCTTTAATTGTGGCTAGGGTTTTAGTATATTAGGATTGGGTTTATTTTAATTTGTTCAACAAATTAATCAAGCGTATTCTTAATCCATTAAGTTTATTATTTAATTTAATTTTAAATAAATATCCAATAAAAAAATCCATATGAATATTTAATCTAATTAAATATACACAACCACAAATATACTTAATTAATAAATCTAATTTGTTAATCAAACTCAAACAATTAATTAGTCCAACTAATTAATTTAATCTCATCTTCATTAAATAATGAATCCAATCCATTAATTAAACAAACCCATCTACTAATTAATTAATGAATCCAATCCATAAATTAATTACCTAAGCATTTTTAAATTAATTCAATTAATTTAAAATGCTAAGCCAAAATTTAATTGATTCATTCAATTAAATTATTGTCTATCCATCCAATGGATTATCTCAAATAAATGATTCAATTATTTATTTTCTCTTCAATGAATTAATTCAATCCAATTAAATTAATTTATTTATTCCAAAATTAATTTTAAATTAATTCCATCACTTTTACAATGATTTTTGTGTGACCTTTTAGGTTGATCTTCAGCTAGATTTCAGCGTGTGTGACCAATATAATTAATTAAATCCAATTTAAGTAATTATTCACTACAAAAAAGGCGAAATTTGGAGTGGGTTTAGGAACGATTTTTTTTCCTTATTTGTCTTTGGAATAGTTTCGAGAACATCTAGCTTATTTGGAGTGAATCTTGGAATGGTAAAAAAATCCATCCTTACAAATGGCGTTACAAAAATTTAGGAATAATTCAGGCAAAATCGTTCCTTTTTGGGATGGGAACTGTAACACTCTATAAAAATTGTTCTTAATATTGAATTATCAAATTTTTGTTTTTTTGAATTGGAATATTTTTGACTGAATTTGCAACGGCTACGTAATTTTTGTCGGGGAATTTTTTAAACGGTTTTCGTAATTCTCGTGCCTGAATTTTGGAATTATTTTTATTTGTATTGGTGATAAATTTAGGAATAGTTTTTGGAATTGTATTCTTTATCAGATTTAGGAGTGGTTAGTCTTAATTAGAAAAACGTATATAGAACTATTTTAGTAGTGGTATTAGGAACGATCTTTCTTAGTTTACAACACGTATGTGAAACTGAAATAGTAATGGTATTAGGAACGATCAACCACTATTTAGGAACACTCGTTTAAAATGGTTGTAGCAATGGTATTTGGAATGATCAGTGCAGTTTAAGAACTCGTGTTTAGAACTACTTCAGTAACGGTGTTTGGAACGGTTATTTATTTAAATTTTGTAACATTTTCTTTATCATTACTAAAATTGTTCTTAATTTTTTAAATTTATAATTTATATGTAATTTTATAATTTATTAATATATTGAATAAATTTGAATTTATATATTTTAATAAAATTTCATATATAATTAAATTAATTTAATAAATTTTTAATGGAATGTAATAAACATTATGACTTATGAATAATTAAGAATAATATTATATTAATATAAAAAATTATTTAATTATAAAAATGAATAAAAATTAAAACCTCATCTAACTCCTCCTCTTCAATGACGTCCACATCATGCTAGTTTGAGGCCGGGGAGTTTGTCTGAGGAGGTGGTACGGTCGAGGAGGAGACCTGCATCTCCTTCATCATGGCCATCATGTCGGCCATCATCGTCCGAGACGACCGATGGGGTCCTCCATGGCCGGGTTTAGTGCTGGTGGCATCGGTAGGGGTGGTGATGGTGATATAAAGCTCTGGCTGGAGACCCAGAACTAAAGTCAAATACTTAGCCCTTGTTATCGCCCCGACTGCAACCAGCCACATCTGATGTTCCGTCATCGCTACCGAAACCTTCAATTCGGTGGGGGCATCATGGTCCTCATCTGTAGGCTAAGGCTGACGATCCTCCAGCAGCTTCTGGAACATCTCTTGCAAAACAAACAAATCATTAGTAGTTTTAACCAAGAATTAATTTATTTTAAAAGAATAATATTAATAATTTAGCTATTTATTGCCACCTCCACTGACCTCAGCCCGGTCCAGTTGCCGTGGGGTTCACTGCCCGATTCGTCTTATTCTTAGAGGATTCCTCCTGGAAATCCTCGCTGGCCCAATACATCTGATGTTGGAGCTAGACCTCATTGGCCAGCCAGAGTGGCTTGACCAGGCTGGACTGGGCAACAGAATCTTCCAAACGTACTTGTCGGCCCATTTGTGGAAGATCCAAAACATGGACTTGTCATCACATTCCCACCAGTAGGTCATCTACAATAATAAATTTACACAAAATATTAGTAAAATTCATTAAACAATTAATTAGTACATAAAATCAAATTAATTTAAATTTCACTACCTTCATGCTTACAAATCAAAAATATTGGTGGTCAAGCAGTACCTACCTCAAACATGGCCACGGGTGGGGAGAGTGTCCCCGCACGACTGCATTGATCCGCTCATGAAATTGGTATTCAGACCTGAAAGGATATGTTAAATAGATATTTTTAAAATAAAATAATACTAAAAAAATTTGATAAACAAATTTACCTCGCGTCATCAAGGCTAATGTACTAGAGTGCTGATGGTGGGTGGACTATTGGTGGTGGTGGAGTAGCCGCCGGTATGGCAAATTGCTGTATCGGCGCATCAACTGCTATTGCAGCTCCAGATAGTCCAGCATCATCTGCAGTCTGGGGGGTCAGGGGACGATGCAGTCAGGTTAGGTGGTAGGGGTTGTCGAAGTACTGCTTTCCCAACATGGGAAGCATCCGGCGGTGTTGCTGGAAGTGGCAGGCCACGACGACGAGCACGTCCTTGACCACGTGGCACAAGAGGTGTACCACTACACATAATCTAAACAAATTATTAAGAAATATTAGTCTAAATTTTATGATTATTGACATTGATCTGTAAATAAAAAAAGAATATACTAATTTTTACACATCTAAAATATTATCATGAAGTTATGATTATTGTACTCGTTAATTCTGATAAAATTTATAATTCTTTAAGCTTGTTTACCCGATTACATGAACTTTTTGCTATAAAGTTACACGCGTTCAACAAACTTGGACTTCAAGCGATGGGCTTAGATCAACCAACAAAGAATTTGAAAAAAAGGACCTGCAAAACAACAAGTTACCACTCTAACGTCCAAGTTAGTAATGGATTTAGGAAATAATAAGTTTGAATAATAAAATATAATGAAAGAATGAAGCGTAATGATGGAAAATAGAAGTGAAATTCATGTTTACTTGTGTAGAACAAATGCAGCAGAATAATAGCTAAAAGTCAGCTATTGAAGATATCCACTCGCTTGTGGATAGGACCTCTAATTATACAAAAGTGTTCCTCTTCATCAAGGAACTGAATGTGCTCCCTATTTATGGGGTAAACGGATAAAGCTGGTTAATATGAGCCATGATTATTCTAGTAATCTTGCCATTAATACCGTTATTCTAATAGGAAAGAGAATCCTTGACTAAGGAGGACTCCTGGTCCTCAGGGAATCTGGATGACTCAAGAGTTCGAGCTCTTGAGGGAAGCTCTCTCAACATGCGCCCTCCACGCTCGATAAAGGGTATATGCAGAGGGTCCAAGTACATGCCACGTGTGCTCTGAAAAGAGAAGTGGACACGGTTGTTGGGCCCATTATTTGGTGATTGGGCTATGATATTGGGCTACGCTGAGTGGGCCTCTTCCTTCTTGGCTATCATATTCATCGATGGGGTCTTAGGCCTTTTCACTTTATTTGTCTTGGGTTATAATCCAGATTATTTTTTGAATCAAATAACATCATGTTCAACAAGTTAATGCAGGATCATACTTCGGGGGTTCGAGCTGGAGGGACCCCTTCTTCTCCGTCTCTTAAGGGGGCCACTTCTTCCAATGAGTCCAAAAGGAAACGCGCTGCTTCTCCTACACCTTGTGTCACCTCGGGGGGCTCCTCCAAGAGAGCGAAGTTGAGTTCCTTTGGTGTTTCTCCTGCCAGTTCCACAAAGTCACCTTCGGGGCCTCCCCCTCCCCCTTTTCTTAAGGATTAAATAGGCGTATCCCTCAGGGTCTCTCGCTCCTGTTTCACTTGCTTGCATACCCATCAATCCTTTGACCAGGAGAGGGGGAGCAATGCGCCATTGATGTCTGAGCTTATGAAGGGGGGGCTGTCTACTGGGGATAACCATCTGTGGTCATGTTTGCCGAAGGAGGAGCTGGAAGGGATAGCCTCTTCCTATATACTCAAGGTATATTCCACGAGCACTTGGGGGTGGAGGAGACCAAGCTTTGGGAGGACAAGAAGGAGGTAGCCAGCCGCTACCAGGAATTGGAGAAGGATATGAAGAAACTCCAAAAAACAGGCCTAAAGTCATGAGAAGGCACTTAAGAAAGTTGTGGAGAAGGTCTCCCTTGATTTTCCTGATACTGCAGATGGCCAGTGTTATTTGGAGGACTATTCTGCCAGCCGCCTCGAGCAATTTAGGAAGTTTGAGGAATATCAAAACTAGGTGGTTGTAATAGCTGGGCCATACTTCAAATATGGCTTTGTGGCATGCAAGGAACAGTTTAAGGCCCACGGGTACCCTCCAACTGGGGAAGAGATTTCCTTCCTTGATCTTGCGGCTGCAATGCTCCAAAGCCCTTTACCGACACTCCCACTACAGTGGGTAGAGACCTCTGCCTCAAATCAGGTTTGCCTTTCTTTCTCTCTTTCGCATTAACTCACGCTTGTTCTCTGTCTTGGTTTAATTTGGGAAAGCATATTTTGTAGGGGAAGATTTAGACTGCATATTGGGGGAGGTTGAGCCGAAGTGAGGGGTCCCCGCCTCTGAAGCAACAATTAGTTCTTTAGCGGGCGACCTCTCAAGAGATGTAGACCATAAGCCAAAGGAAGGGGACGCCCTCGAGTTGATGCAAGGCCGCCTGAAGCCTCAACCATTGCTGCCTCTTTAGCTAAAGAAGAAAAGAAAGAAGACCCTGCTTATGGGGCTCTTTAAAAATATATTTTAATTTTCTTAATCTGCTCTTTCCCCCCATGATAGAGGGATGAAACAATTTGGTGGATGCTTTTCCAGGCCCGACCATGCTTTTAGGCCAGGCTCTTTTTGACATATTGAAATAGGATAGACCTTTTGGTTTTGTGCCTACGAGGATGTTTGCTTTATATTCTGCCATGATAAGTACCTTGGGGGAAGGGTACTCCTCTAGGGTTTTCCCTGCATTTTCTTGGAACTAGGATTAAAATTTCGATCACATGATAAGTATAAGAAAGATGCATGAGAAAAAATAAAAGGTATGTGAGGCTTGTTTTTGCTATCGGATGCCTGCTGCCTCATTGTCAGGGCTTACTCTTATGTATTGTTCAGTACGTCGCCTTATTATGCACGTAAAATAGAATTTCATACCTCTAGTTAGGGGATATCCCTGATTGCTATAGGACTCTAGGAAGTGTCTGTTTGCTGTTTTAATGGTTGACCCCTAATGCCTGTTTATGAAGGCGTCCTTCTGAAAGAGTTGATCTTTTTACGGGGACTTAGAGGGTGTCCTGTAGGAGGACTTGGGGGGATATCATTCAGGACCACTTTTTTAAAGAGAGTTCTTAAAGAGGACTTGTTCAGTGGGAGTCCTTCAACAGAATTTATTTAAGGGGGTTCTTCAAGAGGACTTTTGGGGGATGTCCATTAGGAGGACTTACAGTCCATGAAGGAGGTTCCTTCACGCCTAGTAGTTCTTGAGGTTTTGTACATTCCATGGTAGCGAAAGGGGGTGCCCTTTAAGATTTTTTAATTCATATACTCCTCGGCCTATGACTGCTATGATTTTATAGGGTCCTTCCCAAGTGGAGTCTAGTTTTTCAACTAGTTTTAAGGTATCCACCCTTCATAGCACTAGATTTCCAACCTGAAAATTTCATATTTTCACTCTTCTGTTGTGGGCATTTATCATAATATTTTTGTATCTTTATATGTGAATGAAAACCTTCTCTCATAATTATTCGATAAGATTCAGGTTCTCTTTTAGTAACTGTATTGTTTTCCTTGGAGAAGTGTAAAACTATGTGGAGGGTATTTCCAATTTTGCTGAGATAACAGCCTCATTCCCATAAACTAATGTGAAGGGGCTTTCTCCCATAGACCCTCGAGGAGTCGAGCGATATGCCCATAAAATGCTAGTTAATTCTTCCGTTCAGTTTCCACCAACTCGTTTAAGTCTCCTCTTGATTCCTTGCACTAGTATTGGGTTAGTGACTTCCACTTGTCCATTAGACTGGGGGTGTGTCAGTGATGTAAATATTTGCTTAATATGCAAGCCTTTGCACCAATCTTGTATTCTATGACCTTGAAACTGTTAGCCATTATTTGAGATTATTTCTCAAGGGAGTCAAAACGGCATATGATGTTCTTTCATATGAACTTCATCACTTCTATTTCCGTTATACGAGCTAGTGGTTTGAGTTCTACCTACTTGGTGAAGTAGTCAATGGCTACTAGAAGAAATTTTCTTTCACAAGGAGCTAGGGGGAAAGGTCCCACAATATCTATTCCCCATTGTGCAAAAGGACAAGGTGACAACATGGTTGTGAGGGGTTTCGCAGGTTGATGTATGAGGGGGAAGTGGTTTTGGCATTTCCCACATTTGCACACCAGCAGTCATCTTATTTAATGGAAGGCTAGAAGTATCCTGCCCCTAATGCTTCATTAGCAAGGACCCATGTCCCTACATAGGCTCAACAGTAGCCACTATGTATTTCCTTAAAAATATGTAGTCCCTCTTGCTACGATAGACACCGGAATAGAGGGTAGATGAAGAATTGTTTGTAGAGGACCCCTCCTTGAAGTAAAAAAGGGAGGCTCAAGCCTTAAATTTTGCTGCCTCCCACCTATTATCTAGAAGACATCCCTCTTCGAGCCATTGGATAATGGGTGTCCTCTAATCTCTCGAGGAGGATATGATAAGAATATGAATTGGAGATCTTGGTTTGGGAGGTATATGTCTCGTCTGACAATCGTCTAAAGCACTAGCCAATTTGGAGAGGCAGTCTGCTTTAGCATTTTTTTCTCCTTGGGGATTTACATGATCTTAAAGCTTTCAAATAATGTCTTTAGTTTTTCTATTTGTTGTAGATATTGTATCATATTTTGTTCCTTAGCTTCGTATGAGCCCTCCTCTTGTTTGACTATTAACTGTGAATTTGAGTAAGCTATTAAGTGTCTAGCTCTCGTTTCATGCACCATTTTGAAACCTGTTACAAGTGCTTCGTATTTGGGCTCATTATTGGAGGCCCTGAACCTGAATTTGATGGCGAATTATAAATCCTCTCCTTGAGGTGAAGTGATGACTGTGCCCGCACCACTACCCTAGATTGTGGATGATCCATCTACATATAATAACCATTTTTCAGCTTGGGGGGTGTCTTCTCCAAATGTCTCTGCTATCTCGGAGAAAAATTCGGCTAAAGCTTGCACTTTGACAGTAGTCCATGGTAGGTAAGAGATATCATATTCACTTAATTCTACCGTCCATTTTACCAATCGTCCAGAAATATCTGGCTTTTCCGGTGTTTTCTTTAAAGGAAGATTAGTTTTTACCCCAATAGAATGCAAAAGAAAATAGGGTTGTAGTCTTTTGGCAGTGATGACGACCCCGATGGCTATTTTTTCAATAAAGGTATATTGTCCCTCTGCTCTATTGAGTATTTTGCTAATTTAGTAAATGGGCATTTGTTTCCCATTTTCTTAGCGAATGAGGACGGAGCTGACCGCTTGGGGGTGGTGAATAGGTCCACATACACGGTATCCCTTGGAGATGGTTTCACCAGTAGAGGGAGTCCCGCTAAATATCGTTTGAGTTCTTCAAAGGCCTGTTGACACGCACTGTCCTACTCAAAATTCTTTACCTTCCGTACGGTCTTGAAAAAGGGTAGGCTTTTCTCTACCAACTTGGAAATGAAACGGCTGAGTGCTGCCACTCTCACAGTTAATCTTTATACCTCGATAATATTGGAGAGGGCCTTCAAGTCTAAAATGGATTTGATCTTGAGGAAGTTAGCCTCAATTCCTCCTTGGGTGACAATAAATCTAAGAAAACGTCCCCCCTTCACACCGAAGGCGCATTTTTAGGGATTGAGCTTTAGTCGATAATTCCTTAGAACAAAAAATGTTTCTTCTAAGTCTTCAACATAGTCTTTGGTCTCTTTGCTTTTTACCAACATGTCATCTACGTATACTTCCACGTTTCTTCCAATTTGTGAATGAAATATTTTATCTACCAAGCGTTGGTAGGTGGCTCCAGCGTTCTTTAGACCAAATGGCATGGCACGTAGCAAAATGTTCTAGAGGAAGTGATGAAGTTGACTCTTTTACGATCTTCTGGGGCCAACATTATTTGATGATATCCTTGAAATGCACTCATCATGCTTAACAATCCACATCCCGAGGTGGAATCCACCAGTTGGTCAATTCGAGGTAGAAGATAAAAATTCTTGGGGCATGTGAGGTCCATGAAGTCGATGCACATTCTCCATTTTCCCTCTGGTTTGTGTACTAATACGACATTGGATAGCCATTCAGGGAATTGTATTTCTTCGATGTGTCCTGCCGCGAATAATTTATCGATTTCAGCTTGGATTATTTTATCTTTTTCAGGCCCGATGTGTCTCTTCTTTTATTTTACGGGTTTGATGTGGGGATCCATGTTAAGATGGTGTGCTATGACATTAGGGTGAATCCCTTCTAAATCTTAGGGGATCCATACAAAGATGTCTACATTGCGACGTAAGCATTGGATTATTTCTTCATGTGTTGCATCCTCCATTTGAGAGCGAGTAAATTTTTCTGGATCTACAGGTACAAGTTTAATATTGATAAATTCTTCAACCGACTGAACCTTGAGGGATGCCCCCTTGTTTTCTTTATTTTCTGCAATCCCCTTCTTTCGCTTGCTTAGGGGCGCTTCCTTAGGTACTTCGACTTTGTTTTTTTTTTTTTTGCCATTTGCGCACAGCTTCCACATAACATTTGTAAGATTGGAAAGGGAATTTGATTTTCACGTGATATGTTGAAATTATAGCTTGGAAAGCATTTAGGGCTAGTCTCCGCAGAATGACGTTATAGGCTGAGGCAGTATCCACTACTAAAAATTTAAACAGGAAAGTCTTTCGAGTGGCGCCAATACCTAGGGTCAATGAGAGTGAAACCATGCCCTTAGGATGGACTACCTCCCCCACGAAGCCGTACAAAGAGGTGTTCACTTTTCTAAAGGGGTGTCCCCCAGCTACATCTGGTCGTAGGCTTCCCCAAACAATATATCTGCAGGACTTCCTGAATTTATGAAGGTACGTCCTACTTCATAATTGGCTAGCAATACCATGATGACCACAACATCATTATGAAAGCTTTTGCGACCTGACCGTTCTGCCCTTTCGAATTGGATGAGGGGGCGTCCTCCATCATTCCAATATTCAATATTTCTTTTATGGTTATACCAGGTGCCTCTCTGACTTAGGCTTTCCTAGCGTGATGAGAGTCGCCTCCATTTGGGCCTCCTGCAATCATTTAAATGACTCCTTTATAAGGAGAGTCGCTAGTGTCGGCCTTGCTTCCAAATGTACTTTTATGTTTTTCTCCTAAGTGTGTTTCCCTTTATCAATCTCTTGCTTTCTATATGGCCCCATTTCTCGAGCTTTTTCCTAACAAACATATTCCTGCAGATATCCATTCTGGATAAGCCTTTCAATCTCTTTCTTCAAAATGTTACCATTCTTTAGTGCTACGATTGTAATCGTTATGGAAACGACATAACTTATTCAACTTGGTACGTTGAGGGATTTCTCTCCATGACATAGAACGAGTTAGCAGACTTTTTCCTTCAACTGCCATAAGGGCTTGAGTAATGGGTACTGTAAATGAGTGTATACTGCATTAACCCTCTAGAAAGGTGGTATCTTGTCTCGAAAATCAGTTTGAGGCTTCTTCGAGGAGACCGCTTGCACTTCTTTCCTTTTTGGAAAATTGAGCATTCTCCATGTTGATATATTTTGTTGCACGAATAAGAGCGTCGAACTTTGAAACAGAGTTTTTGGCCAAGGACTTGAAGAAATAACGAGTCCTTGGGAGAAAGCGTTGGCTTTCACTTCTTGTGTGGCAAAGGACACCTCTAACGCAGTAGCATTGAACTCTGTAGGTACTCCTTCAATGGCTAGTTGGTTTTTTGACGTACCGCGAAAACGCTGACTTCATCTTTCGGAGCTACGACTGCTGGCAAACTGGTGCAAAAAGAGCGATCAAAATTTTTTAAAACTTCCTATCGCTCCCACGGGCAACTGATTGAACCACTATTGTGCAACCCTGGTAAATGTGGTAACAAAGACACGATACTTGATCCCATCTGTGAAAAAGGGCTGCACTCTCAAAACGCGAGAGATGCTCTTGGGGGTCAGTCGTCCCATTATATTCAATGATATTTGGGGTACGACAATTTGCTGGAAGTTCGTCCGCCATCACTGCTTCGGTAAAGGGGATACCTTTATGGTCGTCTTCCGGGGCTCTTGCAATCTGATGTTGAACATCTAGGAGACCTTTCTGAAGGCACTCCATGTGCGCCAGCCATTGTTGGGAGACCTCTTGTGAAACTGCTCGAGGGGGTCCCTATTCTCCAATCAGTTGGGTTCTGGATATTGGGTCATCTCCTTTAACCGGGCCTCCTTCTATTCATTATTTAGGGATGACAACATCCCTTACAGGAACCTGACGAGTGGGCAGAAGCACTTCCATCTGTTCTCGAATTGCCGCCGCAACCACCTGTTGGATAGCACCCAACAAAGTTGGGGAGATTTTCCCTGAGGTGATGTCCGAGAAGGTGCTTCGTCTTGGTGGATCAACTATAGGATCCATCACTCTGAAGGTAGCCTGGGTGCGAGAATAGCTGGGGCTGATTCTCCACTAATTGGAGTCAGGGAGGTTCCTGCAACGACCTGTAGAGGTTGGTTGTTGCCAGAAGTCTCCATAGCCTTTTGCTTATTTGCAGCATTGCTAGGGGTTTCGATGGTAACTCACATCTTTAACTCAAGTTTCCCACATAAGGCGCCACTTGATGCGTCCGATTTTGGCATAGATTCAACGGACTTGGACTTTAGGTAATGTGCTTAGATCAACCAACAAAGAATTTGAAAAGCGGACCTACAAAACAATAAGTGAGCACTCCACGCCTAAGTTAGGATTGAATTTAGGAAATAATAAGTTTGAATAATAAAACGTAATGAAAGAATTAAGCGTAATGAGGGAAAATAGAAGTGAAATTCGTGTTTAATAGTGCAAAATATATGCAGCAGAATAATAGCCAAAAGTTAGCTGTTGAAGATATTCCCTCGCATAGGGATAGGACCTCTATTTATAGATTAGTGTCCCTCTTCTCAAGGAACCGAATGTGCTCCCTATTTCTAGGGTAAACAGATAGAGCCAGCTGAGATGAGCTGTGATTCATTCTTATATTCTAGTAACCTTGCAATTAGAACCGTTATTTGAATGGGAAAGAGAATCCTTGAATGAGGAGGACTCGTGGTCCGAGGGAGTCGGGCTGACTCAAGAGTACGAGCTCTTGAGGGAACCTCCCTCAACACGCGTCCTCCACACTGGATAAAGGGTAAACACAGAGGGTCCAGGTACATGCCACGTTTGCTCTGAAGAGAGATGTGGACACGAGTGTTGGGCCAAATATCTGGTGGTTGGGCTATGATATTAGGCTACGCTGAGTGAGCCTCCTCCTTCTATATTGACAAACCAAGATGGATAAATCTAACTAGTTCTACTGACAAAATTCACTTGATGGACTAAACAAGCTTACAGGCATCCGTGATATGTTTGTACGTAGTTATAAAGAAACTATATATTTTTAAATAATTATTAATTATTGAAAATATTGTCCTCTTTTCTATTTTTAATGATTATGTAATTGTATTTTAATTTGAAATATTACCTTGATATTATTATTGTTGACATCATTTTGAAAATAACGTTATTATTGGAATTATTGGTCTAATTTTATGATTATTGATATTATTATGTAAAAATATTATTATTTAGAATATTGGTCTAATTTTTGTGATTATTAACATTATTATCTAAAAATATTATTATTGGGAATATTGATCTAATTTTTTTTGATTTTTTACATTATTATTTAAAAATATTATTATTGGGAATATTGGTCTAATTTTTGTGATTATTTACATTATTATTTAAATAATGTTATTATTGGGATTATATATTGATCTATTTTTTGTGATTATTTATATTATTATGTAAAAATATTATTATAGGGAATATTGATCTAATATTTTTGATATTTACATTATTATTCAAATAATGTTATTATTGGGATTATATATTGTTCTAATTTTTGTGATTATTTATATTATGATGTAAAAATATTATTATTGGTGATGCGTGCGATTTTAGCACGAGTCTAAAATTCTTGGATCTTGATATTAGATTTGGACTAATCAAGTGAAAGCTCTTGAGAAAGAGAACCTGCAAAATAAAGTGTTACCACTCCGATGTTTAAGTTAGTCTCGGATTTAAGAATAGATAAAAATAAAGATAAAATATGACGAGAAATTATGAAAGAAATGAGAATTTCGTATGGAAGAGCACAGAGTTAGAGTAATAGAAGAGCAGTAAGAAGGGTCCAAGAGTCTGGCCAGGGAGCCGCTTGTCGAGGGATACCGCCTCTGTTTATAGAGGAGGAGTTCCCTTACAATAGGAGTCCTGCTAAGGGGATCCGCATGATCAACAAAAAAGGTGGGGATCCTATGGGTAAGGCTTCTCCTTATCCGTTCCTGAAGCAACAAGTCTTCCGAGTGAACGGAGACTCCTTCTACGCTCAAACTCCTACCTGGCGAAGAGTCCTTCCATGCTGAAAAGTTCAACTTCTTGAGGGCACCTTCATTCTTACAGGCTAGCTTTGAAGGGAGCAGCAGGTCTTCAAATTGGGCTTCTTCCTTGGGTCATATTTGACAGAGTATGCTTCCTTCCTTGACTGGACTTCGGTCTAGGGGTACTCTCTTGGGCTGGGCCTAGCGGGCCTCCCCTTGGGCCAAGCCAAATGGTAGGATGTCCCTCCCTTGGGCCCAGCATGGTGATTTAGGCGGGCTGAATCTCTCTTGGGTTGGTGGGCCTATATCTGGGCTTAACATTTCTTATTAGGTCAATCTCTTTTGGGCCATACGAGATTGACTCCTTATAAGTGTTCAAATAAGTGTTTCTAAATAGTGACTGATCATTTCTAATACCATTGTTATTTCAGTTTTGAATATGTGTTCCAAACTCAGGACAAGTCTCTAGCTCTTGAATTGCAATTTGAAGAAAAGGATCAAGGGACAATCAACAATTCACAATATTATAACTCTTTTCTATTTAAGTGTATAAAATTAATTTGTCCGTATTTTTTAAAACTCGAAATTTGTGTGAATAATATGTACTTCATGTAGCACTAGTAAACAATTGATACCCAAAAAATAAAGAATATTTCTTTATTTTGTTGAAAAATACTTAACGTTGGTGTACATGGTAATAAGAAAATATTTACCCAAAATCCAGTTTGCTCAAATCAATCTAGTCACAAAGTAAATGTAATACACTCGATATGCAATTTGTCATTTTTGCTGAATTATAAATCAATCACACAGTAAATGCATTGCATTTGTCATATAATTGATTTAGGTCGGCAACATTCAATTTGAGTTAGAATTTTTCTAGAATAATAGTATAATAATTGTATTTATTGTGTAATATTTGGTCATTTTTTTCGGACAGTGAACCACTCAGCTAACAAAGTTCTGATACTTTGAGTCAAAGCAAAAAATATTTCATTGGTCGATCAATGCAAAAAAAGTGGAAGGAAGATACAGTTTCTAGGGTTTGAACGATGATAGTCGTTCCTGTATAATTTCGAGTCCCGAATACGTAGGAACTCTTCTTCCACAGAATCAAGATAAAACTTGGAATCCTTCATTGCCATTGCCCATTTTTCTCGTTTGCTTGATTTCCCTTTAGGAGCCTTAATCTCCCCAATCTCCGCAACCACATTTTTCCATCGTCTGCAACCTCAAACCACCGCCTGATATTAGCTTTCTCTCACTAAAACAATCACCGCCTGTTTCTGATCTCTCTCTAAACTTCTCAAACAAACCCCCCACATTCGTCGTCGTCCATGGTCGTCGTCCTCCCATTGCTGCTCCGGTGATGGGAGATGCGCCAGGGCCGTCCAATCCTCCGCCGCCGCCGCCGCCGCCCCCAACAGCTCTCACCCTCGTTCAGCCCTCCACCAAGAAGAGAAGCAAGCCCAGCAAAGTATTCCGCGTTTTCCGGAACGTCTTCCGGTCGTTCCCCATCATCACACCCGCCTGCAAGTTCCCCTCCCTTCCCAGCGGCCGCCTGCCCGATAGCAAAGTCATAGCCGGCGCCCGGATCACCGGCACGCTCTTTGGGTACAGGAAAGGCCGCGTCAGCCTGTCGATCCAGGAGAACTCCCGCACCCTGCCCACGTTGGTGGTGGAGCTCGCCATGCAAACCCACATTCTGCAGAAGGAAATGAGCTTGGGCATGGTGAGGATCGCCCTGGAATGCGACAAGCGAGACGACAAGGACAAGACGGAACTGATGGAGGAGCCGCTGTGGTCGATGTTTTGCAACGGAAAGAAGATAGGGTACGGAGTGAAAAGGGAGGCATCGGAGGAGGATTTGCACGTGATGGAGGTGCTGAAGGCGGTATCCATGGGCGCCGGAGTTCTGCCAGGGCGGTCGGAGGTGGAGGGGCCTGACGGGGAGTTGGCGTACATGCGGGCGCACTTTGATAGGGTTGTAGGGTCAAGGGATTCGGAGACTCTGTATATGTTGAGCCCGGATGGGAATAATGGACCTGAATTGAGTATTTTCTTTGTACGAGTATGATTAGGTCATTTTAAGGAGGTTTCAGGATTTCGACTTCCAGATGATTGTAATCATTTATCCGATAGGAATTCATATAATTATCCAGAATTTGGAGTTGTGGGATTTCCTAAGAATTACTTGAATATGATGAGCATTCGGTGCTGGTTCTTTGGACGTGTCGTGTGTTCGTCCGAGAATGAAGTTTTCTTTAAGGAATATACCTGGCCATGCAGATGGTCGGGATAGTACGTAGAGCTTTTAAGGAAGAATTGTGTATACAGAGCTGAGAATTCACATTGATTTGTGAGTCATTTTTCAGTTTTAATTCCATTATGAGGATTATATGTGATGATCCGAACAAACATTCAGGATTTTTTTGGTGGGGGATGGGGGAAGAGGGGGTAGGGGGTGGTCATGAATTTGAAATCTTCATTTTGTGTAAAGAGTTTTTGAATTGTTTCTTTGTAATGATGTACATGTTAGAACAACTTTTCTTTTTGTAATTAGTTGCATCTTAATTAGGTTTTTTATTTGAGAAGAATGCCAAAATTTTAAACTGTATTATAGAAAACTGTATTACTTTTCTTAAATTGCACATAAATTATGCGATAGGTATATTGCACTTGTCATATAATTGATTTATATTCGATTGAGTCGCACTATAAGAAAACAGGGTATCAAATACAAAAATTTAAAGATAGAATTAAGTCCGTCTGTATCAAAGACGGATTTAGAGACCGAAACTTTTCTTTTTTATAAATTATTATAATTTTTATTTTAGAGACGGATATATAATTTTACTAAAATATGTTATATTCCATCTCTATTTCCATCTCTGATGTTGTAAATAGAAAAATTTTTATTTATAAAAATATTGAAACACAGACTCGGTGAACCGAATTGAATCGAAAAATCGAATATATATATATATATGTTAATTTTATTAATTATATATATTCTGTATTCTATAATATATTTTATATTTATTTAATATATATAAAATAAATTATATCAATAAATTATACATATAATTAAATTGAGAATTGACTAAATTGACTCATGCATGACATGAAATTAACTTGAGAACCTCTCTCTTCTCTTAACTCTCAACTTGAACATCTCTCTCCTCTAACTCTCTGTCATGGCGGGAAGGAGAAAACAAAAAAGAAAGCAGAAACTCTCTCTCTCTGTCATGGCGGGAAGGAGAAAACAAAAAAGAAAGCAGACCTCTAACTCTCTCTCGCTAGTGGACGGCTTCGACTCCATCGGCACAGCTTCTTTCCGAAGCCATTAACAGGTAATTTTCTTCTTTGTAATGTTTTTTACAGTTTGTAGAAGAAATTCAAATGCTTTCAAGGTGTTCGCTGAAATACTTGATTGAACATCCTTATGTTCTTCTCGCCCGGATATTCATTTTTCTGTTTTGCAAAAATTGATAAGAGTTAGCATTAAATCTCAAATCAATAGCAAAATCGTCATATTTATTGGGTTCTGGGGCCTAGTTGAATTGGTGGAGATACTAGCACAACTGCCGAGCTGAACCGGAGGAGAAATTATCGCCAGAAGGAAAATGTTTTTACCTTCATCATAACTCTTATGCTCCAAGCTTCAATAACTAAGGTATTTTGTGTTAAATAAATCTCAAATTTTTCTAAAAAGATTCTTAACTAGAGATTTTTTTTAAAATTTTTTTTTCTATATCATTTAAATAGATGACAAACGTGTTGACATTTTTATATTTATTATTTATTTTTTTATGAAAAACAAAATTCTCAAAATAATTATTTTTAGTGGATTCTAAATGATACGAGGAGATAAACGAAAATATAAATAAAAAAATTGGAATTAGTATTTTGATATTTTTACTATGTAGATAATAATATTGTACTATGAAATAGAGATTTAAATAATTATTTAAGAAATATACAATTTCTATTTTGAAATATACCAAGAGAACATAAATTAAATACATTTTTTAATTTTAATCTAGAAAAATGGAGTATTGATGGTGGGCTTTAGTCATTTGTTAATAAATAATTTAATTCAAAATAAACTTCTAAAATTTAATTTTTAAATTAAAATTTTCTTTTTTCTTTCTGGTCAAACAAAAAAATTACTTGGTCAACTAATGAAAGTGGAAAGAATTTAAAGAAATTTTTATTAATCAATTATTTATTAATTTACGATTTACAAAAATAATAAAAAACTATTAATCAATCGAAGACTAAATTATTAGTGTAAAATGGACTCATATTTTATCCCTTTTGCTGCACTCTCCAATGCCGTAAACTGTAACCCCTTTCACAAGTGTTTTCTCCCGTTCCCTTTCAGTAGCACCGTTGTCTCCACTGCCACCGTCGCTGACTCTGCCGTCGCCGTCCCCTTTGATAACTAATTCATACATCTTCAGTTCTGAGTCGTCCTGTTTCTCTCAAGTTATGCATTTTTAGGGTTTTGGATTTATTTTCATAATCTAAATTGTGCCTGGAGGAGTATATATTTGTGCTGATCTACCCATGGCAATTGGGACTTAGTGAATTAGACATCACTTCTGATCTTGCTTGAGTCTCGCGACCTCAAGGTTTGACCTCTCAGCTAGATGCTAACTCTTCCAAGATCAAGTAATGGGCTCCTGAGAGTAAAACAATAACGTGGAGCTCGTCGTGTGCGTCCCCGACAACGACCCTCCGATGCTCAAGTTAGTGGTGTTCGAGGTAAAAATGTGCGATCAGGTGAATATAGGTCGAAAATAAAATGATGCAGTTACCTCAGAAAATAACGCGTCGGGGTATTTATAGGCCCATGTGGATACTGTTGCTTGGGCCACGTGTCTCCATCAGGGTGATAGGCGTATTCGATCGGATGGTCCTCCTTGAGTCGGGTCTTCGGTTATATAACGGGTCTATCCGACCCACCTCCATTGATACACTGATCCTGTGATTCCTAATGGCGGAAATGCCCTTCATTAAGGGCATTTTTGGTACTTTGCCTGAAAATTGGGGTTATCCCCATCATTACTCCCCCACTTCTTCAAAGTAACATTTATTGCTCTTTGAAGGAGATGAACAGTCGCATTCGTTGGTCATCTGCAACATGTCAACATCACCCCGCCTATATTGCTCTTTGAAGGAGATGAACAGTCGCATTCGTTGATCATCGGCAACATGTCAACATCACCAAGCGCGTCTTTCCATGGGTGACTCCTATATATAGGCCTCCCATTCAAAATCAGTGGTACCTGCTCGGTTTTAAAGCATCCGATCTCGTCCTTCCGCACTTCGAGCTCGCCTTATCTTCTCAAGGTACGATATCTTCTCTAGCTTTAGTTCTAATACAGATTCTAGTTCTAGCTCTCGGTCGTCTGCTACCTCTCCTAGGTCTTATCAAGTTCCTTTGCCTGTGCCTTCTAGTAGTCCCCCCAAGGCTAAAAAATCCATTAAATCTAAGCGTCCCATAGATAAACCTGTAGATAACCCTGAGGATCCCACTACCCTTGAGAAATTTCAGGCTAGGATGAAGAAAAAACCTTGGGCTGCCATAGTTAGCTCAGTTAAACTTCCCATTCATAAAATCAAAGAGGGCTATTACATTCCTCATGATTACGAGATTAGGATTCCCAAATCTTTCGATCGTATGCATCAACCACCATCTGGGTTTTGTGCTTTTTCCCTTCAGCACTTCGACGCGGGGTTGAGGTTTCCATTAGCTCCCCCTGTTGCGTCTATTCTTCAGCGATTAAGACTCTGTCCAATGCAATTATCTCCCAATTCTATCAGCCATATAATTCTTTTTATCATAAAATGAAGGTTCTTTGTTTAGAACCAAGTTTTGAAAATTTTTGGTCACTGTACTCCTTTACCACCTCAAAGAGATTGGGAGATAGATGTTTCTTTTATTTTTTGGCTAGAAAAGACTGTATGTTCCTTGATACTCTGAAATCCAATGTTGGGCCCTAGTGAGAGAAGTTTATTTTTGTGCGACCTCCCCCGGCTTAGTGTGGCCCTTTCGTTGCGGGTGGAATAAACATAAAATCTTACCTAAGACAGGTGGAGGGGGGCTGGAAGGGGATCAAATAAATAGCCTTACAACCTATCAGTACTATCCAAAAAGACTTCTAATTGAAGAGGTTATGTGGCTCGTTCGTCTTTCTCCAGCACCCCTCCGCGTTAAGGATTCTTTAGGTGACCTTCTTGCACTTTGTATTTCCTTATTTTCTCTTGACTTACTTGCACTTCTTCACCGAATTATTGTCTTTCACAGACGAAATCTTAATGAATGCCCGAATCACATTGCGTCTTCGCGCTCTACAGAACAATGCTGAAGAGAACCCGGTCGCTCTAGCTGTAGATTCTTCCGCGACTCCATCTCCGGCTCGCGGTCCTGATATGGCTGCTCCGATCTAGGTGGATAGCGATGAGATGCCTCAAGCTCCTGTCGATGCCGTGCCCAGTCCTTCAAGAAGTACGGCCCCTGAGGGAAAGTCTCTCTTCGAGGAAGCGCGAGAGGTGAGATGGTCACAGTTCTGGGAAACATAAGAGGCAAAAGAGTAGTGGATCCAAATCCTCAAAGTCTAGCAAGAGCGATAAATCGCGAACTGAAAGTAGGATGGCCAAGTAGTCTGCTGATCCAACCAAAGAACGACTAAATTTCCAAATGCTCCAGGAACTAACTTCATGGTGGAAACAAGCTCACAAAGAGCTTAGGAGCAACCATCACAAGACCGCAGAGCTGCGAGTGGAGCGTTTCGTGCCTGATTGGGACATATCGGCAAACAGTACCCTGTTGCACGGGGAGCCGGGACAAGACTCCTGGGAGTTATATCGTAACTCCCTTCTTCCTCGCGATCAAGCATCTCTGCTGACGACTCCTCATACTTGCCTGGAGGAACACGCAGCTCATTCCCTAATGAAGGTAAATAAGTTTTTGTGATCTACTGATTTCCATTTCTGTTCTGACGACCTGATATGATCTTGTAGGTAGTGACCCTTACCCATAGTTTGGCCTTAAAATGCATTGGGTATCGGAGGAACCATATGATTGTGGAAAAGAAGGCCAAAGATCTCAAGGCACAGTTCACTGACAGGGAAGATCAGGAGAAGGCCTTGACCGTAGAGGTACAGGAAGAACCAGCTTTCAGCATTTGCTGTCCAAGCTGCAAATGCAAAGGATGATGCTTTCGCTGAAGGAAGAAATGAAGGGTTCTCGGCCGGTCGCGTCGAAGGTCTCAAAGAAGGTTACGGGACCGGTCATATAGAAGGTGTTGAGGAGGGTCGCGCTAGGCGTATATCTATAGAGGAGCACCAGAACTTGCTTTCTAGTTTGCATTTACAGACTGTACGCGATTGTTTGAAGTTTCCTGCGTTCCAAGTCACTGTTGAAATTAAAGCTGCTAACTTCTTCAACAACGACTTCAATACATGCAAAGCTCAATTCAACACCTTGGGTGCGTTCTCAGAGGATTTCAACCAACGACGCTTGGATCCTGTGCTGGATGGCAAACTCCAACCGTATCCTGACAAACCTGCCCCCTCTGAGCAAGATGATGAATTTTCCGTTTTGCTGGACGAGATTGAGATCCTGAAGTAGGGATAAACTTTGATTTTCTCTTTTGGGTTTTGTGAAGCTAGATCATACCAAACGATACATTGGCATTGTCTTCTTGTATTCATTTTGTCATTTTGAACCAAATTCATTAGATTTTTGTAATTACTTTTCTTTTGCTACTACGAAAGCAAGTTAATTTTCAACATCTGATTATCGCACAAGTTAATCTCTTTCCTAGATTGTATGCGATCATGCATCTTTTCCAAATTGCATGGAATGATGCATCATTTTCAGATTGCATGAGGTAACACATCTTTTTCAGATTGCATGGAATGATGCATCTTTTTCAGATCGCATGAGGTAATGCATCTTCTTCAGATTACATGGAATAATGCATCTTTTTCAGACTGCATGGAATGATGTATCTTTTTCAGATCGCATGGAGTTAGACCACTTAGACGTTCGAACCGTTGAACTAAAAACCTTTTTAAGAAATAAGATCTAGATCATCATTAGATGTATGATCAGTTCGCCTTTTTTAGGCGCTAAAATATTCGATCTTTTTCAGATCCATGATCGTGGCCTTTTTCAGGCTCAAGAAAGCAAAGAGACGATCTTTTTCAGATCAGTATACAAATGTGGCTTTTTTCAGGCTCAAGAAAGAGAAGCAAAGATCTTCAGGCGTAGAACTTCTTCAAGTTGTGTATGTTCCAAGATTGTGGCAAGTTCTGTCCCTGCATGTCTTGCAGCTTATGTCCCTCTCTTTTCAATCTTGGTCATTTTAAACGGTTCTTCCCATGTGGCGTCGAGTTTTCCACATGACGAGACATTTCCACTTTTTTAAGCAGAGAGATCTCCCACTTGCAACTGCCTTGGTTTCACCTTCTGATTATAGTTTCTTCATCATCATCCTCTTGTGATGCAATATTCTCACGGATGCTCTATCCCTCTTTTCTTCAATGTGGCCAAATCAAAACTCCTTTCGTCTTGGTAGGTCTCCGGGTCATACGCCAAGATCCTTTGGGATTCCTCACCTATTCTGCATGGGATAATGGCTTCAGTTCCATAAACTAAGAAAAATGGGGTCTCACCTATTGCAGCTGCGGGGTCGTTCTATAGGCCCGAAGAACTCCTGGCAGCTCCTCGACCCAAGATCCCTTAGCCTCAATCCGCGTTTTCAAATGCTGCAAGATAGTTCGATTAGTAACCTCAGTCTGCCCATTTACTTGTGGATTACCTACGGCGGTAAAATTTTACGCGATATTCAGCTCCTTACACCATTACGTAATTCTTCTCCTCTGAAACTAAGTTCCATTATCCAAGACAAATACTCTAGGTAGCCCAAATCGGCAGATAATATTCTTTCAAATAAAATTGATCACTTCCTTCTCTGATATCTTAGCCACAGTTTCAGCTTCTACCCATTTTGAGAAATACTACACCACTACAATAATGAATTTTTTCTAGGCTTGAGCTAGTGAAAATGGTCCCACAATATCTATTCCCCAGTGATCGAAAGTGATTTTGATGGATTCCATGGGGGTCGCGTACATTTTGCAGCTGTCACATCTCTTCACAAATTCTCTAGCATCTTTTACCATTGTAGGACAAAAATACCCCTGCCTTTACGATCTTCTGGGCAAGCGATCTCGCTCCTAAATGATTTCCACAGCTTCCCCCGTGGACTTCTTTCATCACATACTCGGCTCTTTCATCATTCAAGCATTTCAGTAATGGGCCATCTATAGTGATTTTATATAATTGTTCTGAAATGAGTGTGAAGCGCGTGGCTTTGAATTTTATTCTTTTTGCTAGAATGGGATCGTCAGGTAAGATGCCCCACTCTAAATATTGCACGATCTCATCCTTCCAAAACTTAGATTCACATACTGTTTCCACGTTCAAACTTTTAGTAATCGCTGCCTTGCCACGAATTATTGCTGTAATTTTTCGATCCTTTATACCTGCCATGGTAGCCCCAAATTTAGACAATGCGTTCGCTTTATAATTTTCACAGCGCGGAATTTGTTGGATCGCACAATTGTTGAACTTATCCATCCATGCCTTCGCTGCCTTCCGATATGAGGTCATAGATCTCTCTCGTGTCTCATAGGTCCTTTCTATTTGCATTGCAACCAATTGTGAGTTGTGAAAAATGGACTCTCAACAATCTCTCTCTTCTCTCTCACACACTAGCACACCACAAACCCTAGCACCTACACCCATGGCCGGCGATGGTGGGGAGGTTCCGGCCAATGACGGGGAAGCTGAGGATGATGGTGGCCACACTGGAGAGGGTGGCCGTGGCAGTATTTCCAGTGATTTGCGTCGTTCCAGTGAAGAAGACAAAAAGCTGCATGAAGAAGATGAATCATCGCCGGCGATTTGCGAGGCTTTGGTCATGGCAGAAGGTCGGGAATTAATCTCAAGGGGTGGGGAAGACATGCCAATGCATCAAAATTTGATCTTGGCCGAGAAGGAAGTGGGTTTGGTGCGCCGTCCAAAATTAGGATTTGGTGGTGCACCTTTGAGCTCCTCCCATGGCGGACGTGAGAACTCCTTTCCAATGGCTGAGTTCCTTCACTTGGCTACTGCAGTGGTTGATGATGGTGATGAGACACCCAAGACGGCGCTGCTAGAGCTTAAACGGAAGTGGAAAGAAAGAGTTGGAGTTGAAACATCTCGCCAGCAAATCTCTGCGACGTTGTTGCCTGGCGATGAACAACCTCTTGTGAAAAGGCTGCGCTAGGCTGTTTGACGAGTCTGGATGTCGGAAACACGTGGTAGGACGACAGAATCAGGCGGATAGAAGGTGGGGACGTACTCTGCATTTTTTCCTGCAAAAAAACCTACTGCCGACGAGATTGGAAATCTGCCAGCTGTTGACCGGAAATCTGACGCGAAGAACCACCAAGGGCTGGTACTACGATGGCCGGCGGCGTTGGCAGACGTGGAAGAAGTGACTGTGCATAGGGCTTACGTGGAAAAGCGCGTTGAGGTGGCGGATGAGATGGTAAATGAAGTCATCACCCTTGCATCATCTACTGACATTAGCCATGCGCCAGCCGCTGACATTATCTCTGCATCAGTTGCTGACATCATCTTTGCGTCAGTTGCTGATGTGGCTATTGTTGTCCGAGGTGATGTGGCAAATCACAATATTTTAGGCTCTAAACCTACTCGTGCTCCTACGGGATTGTTCATCGGAAATATCCCATTGCATGCATGTTCGGACCCGATTGGCAAGGACAAAATAGCACATGCCTTCAACAATTCAACGCGAAAGACTCTATCATATGTGGCACCTACTGTACAAAATGGAGAGGTTATTGTGCGACCAACATTGGAGATTATTTGTAATAGATCTAAACGGTGGAAGGCAACTGCATGGGATATTTCCTAGGCAAGAGGCCGTACTTCCACCACTTGAAGGAATTTGGAACGTCGGTATGGACTGGTTTAAATGAGGTTACTGGTACTACTAATGGTTTCTTTTTCTTCCAGTTCAAATCAGTTGCTGCTGTGGAAGATGTCATTGAAGGAGTGTTGTGGCTATTCCAGGGACAACCTATTGTTCTTAGAAAATGGGAGCTGGGAATGGTACTTTGAAAGTTAAAAGCATACGCAGGTTCCTATTTGGATCAAATTGAGATACCTTCCGGTGGAATTGTGGACAGAAGAGGGCCTTAGCACGGTGGCCACTGGAGTGGGTAAACCCTTATACCCGGATGCGATTACAAGAGCATGCACGAATTTGGATTTTGCTCGTGTGTGCGTTATGTTTGACGTGACCTCTAAACTGTCCAGGCATATTAATATTATGATGCCGGACGAGGACGAATGGGTTCTACCAAAGTGCACCAGTTGTATGACATTGGGACACTCAGCCAAGGAGTGTGCTACTAACAAAACAAAACCAATCAAGCCACCGGTTAATGTGTATGTACCCAAAATGGGAGCATCACGTGCACCGGCGGTGCCTGAACGGAGTAGGGACCCACCACCAGCTCACATGGAGCAGGAGCAAACAGGGGTCCACGATACATCTGCTATTGATGCGGGTCCGAGTCACCAAGAGGGGGGTAAATTTATTGTTATCTATAATCCTTTTTTATGCTTTACAATTACTTGATGGTGTAGATGATTCTTCACGGGGTCCTAAGTCATGCAGTCCCATTCCTGGGGACCCATGTTAAACATAGTAGTATGGAATGTACGTGGCCTGAACAAAAGGGACCATCAACTGGCAGTCAAGGATATCATTGCTGAGTTCAGCTTACATTTTCTTGTCCTCTTGGAAACACGCGTCCGATTGAATAATTGTATTGGTATTCAAACTTTTTTTATGCCTCAGTGGAAATGGTTTATGGATTCTGTCTTTGTTGGTAACCGAATATTGATTGCGTGGGATGATAATATTATTGATGTGGATATTATTGAGGTGGGACCCCAGTTTATTCATTATCGAATCACTATTAGAGCACTGCATGAATCTATTGCTATTACTGTTGTGTATGGTGCTAATGAGATCCTAGACAGAAGGGAATTATGGGGTGCACTGGAGTTCTTGGCCTTATAGTGTGTGGATACTCCCTGGCTGGCGGGGGAGACTTCAATGAGGTCAGGGATGACAGCGAGGTGTGTGGTACTTCAGAAGATATACGGTTGGCAATGGAGGAAGTCAACACCTGCATTCAGAATGCTGCTGTTTTACCATTGCCCATGCAGGGTAACTGGTACATTTGGCATAACAGGAGTGCCGGCCCACGCAATTTATGGAAACGGTTGCATAGGATGCTGACAAACGACACCTGGACAATGCGTTCCCGATAGTTTTCTATACCTATCTCACCCCACCTACGGCAAACCATTCGCTAATGGTGATTCACGGGGATAATCCACAATAGCTCGGAGGTATATTTCGATTTGACAATAACCTTACACTTTCACCGGACTTTATTTCCACCGTGCAGAATATTTGGCAGCACGAGATTGTAGGAGTGCCCATGTTTTCAGTCACTCGAAAACTTCAAGTACTCAAGCCTATTTTTCAAAAACAGAGGAAGAAAAAAGGGGATTTATCACACAATGTCGAGTTGGCAAAGGGGTTCCTGGGGATAGCTCAAATCTTGGTTAGCTTGTGTAGGCAGGATCACTATTCCTTCTTCTGGAGCATTGCTGTCGGATTGTGTATGCCAAGGCGACTAAGCTGGAGCAGATCATGCTACAGTAGACGGCAAAGATGGAATGGATGAAGGGTGGTGATCAGTGTTCCAGAATATTCTTTCGTAAAATTGCCAAGAGACAGACAACTTGACGGATCTTGCAAATTAATGACACCCAAGGAATCACACTTACGGAGCTAAATGCAATCATACACGAATTTGTCTACTACTACCAATCCTTACTAGGAGGAGACAGGCGTCAACGGGTGATGGATCTTCGATTTCATCGACCTTGGGCGCGGCATATCTTGTCAACTGAGGAGGCAGACCACCTTCTCGAGCCGTTCACTGCAGATGATGTCAAAAATGTTGTTTTTGATATTTTCGAGGATAGAGCACTAGAACCGGATGATTTCTTGTCAGGCTTCTATAAAGCTGCCTAGCAGGTGGTGGAGTAGGAGGTGATGAAGGCGGTTTTGGATTTCTTCTCTACGGGGAGGCTTCTTAAGCAGATTAACAACACACTTTTGACGCTTATCCCAAAGGTACACTCTCCTATGTCCGTTGCTGATTTTCGCCTTATCTCTTGCTGCAATGTACTCTACAAAATTCTTGCTAAACTCATTGTCCAAAGGTTAAGTGTTGTTTTGGACAAGATTATGCCCCTATCACACAGCTTTTGTCCCAGGTCGGAATATAGGGGACAATGTTATGTTAGCATAGGAACTCTTCACTAGTTATAACCAGGCCCTTATGCCACCGAGATATGCATTGAAAGTAGATATGCGGAAGGCGTATGATACGGTGGAGTGGGACTTTCTATTATCGGTGCTTCAGTTATTCGGCTTCCCGGAGACATTCAGTAGATGGATTGAGGAGTGTGTCACCTCACCTTCATTTTTGGTGGGGATGAATGGAAAGGCACATGGATTTTTCGCGGGTGCCAGATGACTTGGACAGGGGGATCCCCTATCGGCATATCTCTTTGTGCTTGTGATGGAGGTCCTGCACATGGGATTATTGCAGTTGATTGAGCAGGATATGAGTTTAACATTCCATTGGAAGTGTGAGGCTTCACGAGTTTTCCAGCTGGGGTTTGCTGATGACTTACTCCTTTTTTGCAGGGTTAATTAGATTCTATTTGGTTCTTAAAACAATGGCTGGATCGATTTGGTGAATGGTCGGGGCTTCGGCTCAATGTTGAGAAGAGCCATCTTATTATTTCACGGTCAGCCCAGAATGTAAGAGAGGAGTGCTAGCGGTGTTGGGAGTCCAGGATGGTCATCTTCTGATGAGGTACTTGGGTATCCCCTTGATCTCTTCTAGATTATCTATCTCTGATTTCCAACCATTACTGACTAAGATTGTCAGCAGGACATGAGATTCACATTCCATTGGAAGTGTGAGGCTTTACGGGTCTTCCAGTTGGGGTTCACTAATGATTTACTGCTTTTCAGCCGAGCCAGTACAGACTCTATAAAGGTTTTCAAAAACGGGCTGAACCGATTTGCTGATTGGTCGGGGCTTCGACTTAATGTTGAGAAGAGTCATCTCATTATTTCCCGGTCAACCCAGAATGTGAGAGAGGAGCTGCTTGCGGTGTTGGGGTTTCTAAGAGGGTCACCTCCCGATGAGGTAATTGGGCCTACCTTTCATCTCTTCTAGACTATCTATCTGTGACTGCCAACCATTACTGACTAAGATTGATGCACGTATTAATGGTTGGGAGGGATTGACAATCTCATATGCGGGTAGGGTGCAAATTATTAAATCTGTTCTTATGACACTGGGTGGTTATTAGGCTTCTGTATTTATTTTACCAAAAAGTGTTATCAAGGACATTGAGAAGCGGTTGCGAGCTTTCCTTTGGAAAGGCACGGAAAATAGTTGGTACTCTAAAGTAGCATGGAAGGAGATATGTAAGTCGAAGGAGGAGGGTAGTCTTGGGCTTAGGGATATTGATACTCTCAATCGGGCGCTGATGTGCAAAAAACTGTGTGACGTCATTAGGTGCGACAGGACCTCCATGGGTGGAGTGGCTTTACCACGGGAGGTTACGGGATACCTCCATTTGCACTGTCATTGAGCGTGGGAGATCGTGGAGTTGGAGGAAGATGCTACGACTATGCAGTGTACTCCAACCTATGATTGATTACCACATTGGAGATGGACGGAGGTACTATCTCTGGAAGAACCCATGGCACACCTCGGACCCCTCATTGACAAATTCCCACGTGGACCTGATCTCCTCGAGCTATCGGGCGAAGCGAAGCTTAGCAGTGTTATCAAGGATGGGGAATGGCACTGGCCCATCATCATTGACATAGAGTGTTTAGAGATTACACAAGCACTGCCGCCGGTCCGTGGAGGGAATGATCGTATTGTATGAAGGTGTTCGAGCGGGAGACCTACTTCCCAGGGCTCTATAGGCTTATGGTACTGGCAGGACCGAAAGTAGATTGGATTTTACTACTTTCGGGCTCTTTGAAGATTCCACCACATATGTTCATACTTTGGCTTGCTATTTTGGAGAAGCTAGCCATGACAGATAAACCATGTCTATCCCACCTTGGGTGTTGCGTGCTGTGTAACGAGAACATAGTGGAGTCTCATAACCACTTATTCTTCCATTGCAGCTTCAGTAGACGTTGCTTTAGTGCTGTTCGGTGCATTGTACGATTCCATTGGCCTAATCGGGATTGAGCTAGAGATATTGAATGGGGAGCGAGGAAATGGCGAGGGAAGCACATCATCAACGTAGCTTACCGTACCGTACTTGGTTCGTGCGTCTACCATATATGGAGAGAGAGGAACCTGAGACATTTTGAGCATGAGGAGAGGCCTCCGAGCGTTATGGGTAATTTAATTATGGAAGATGTCCGTCAGCGTATTATCAGTATTAAGTTACCTAGCTCTGTTAGTACGTGTGTATTATACAAACTGTGGCGTATCCCTTGGCCTGTCGAGGGAGTCGCATGATGAGGAGCACTGTTGTACTATATATTTTCCTATTAATGAAAATTACATTTACCCAAAAAGAAAAAAAAAAAAAACAGTTGTGAGTCCGTGAAGACCTCTAAATTTCTTGCACCTACTTCATATGCCAACTCTAGCCCTAAGATCAAAGCTTCATATTCGACTTTGATCTCTACCCCCTCAGGTCCTTGCATCCATATTCCTGCTCCTCCATTACTTGCGTTAGAAGGTCCATCGACATGTAGCATCCATTTATTATTCGACTCCTTGGTCGGATTCCCTGTTAACTCAATCATAAAATCCACCAACACTTGTTCCTTCTGTGCGACCTTAGTCTGATAATCTATATCATACTCTCCTAACTCAACGACCCACTTCACTAATCTTCCGGACGCCTCAGGTTGCAACAAAACATACTTCAGAGGGTAATTGGTGAGCACGATTATTTTATGAGATTGAAAATAAGGCCTCAACTTTCTAGCTACAATAACTAACGCCAGTTCTAACTTCACCATCTCAGAATATCTCTTTTCGGCCCCTTGCAGCATCTTGCTAACATAGTAGACTGGATTTTGGATTCCCTCTGACTCGTGCACCAACACCGAGCTTACTGCGTTTTTCGATACAACCAAGTATAAGAAAAGTACCTCACCTTCTTTGGGATTAGCTAACAGCGGGGGTTTCATGAGATAGCTTTTGAGATCCTGCAAAGTCCTGCAAAGCTCTCTCGCATTCTTCGACCCATGTGAAGTCCTTTGTCTTTCTCAATACTTTAAAAAATGGTAAACTTCTATCAGCAGATCGAGAAATGAAATGATTAATGGACGTGATCTTACCTGTAAGTTTCTGTACTTCCTTGATCGTAGTCGGCGATCTCAAGCCCATGATCGCCTCTATCTTCTCTGGGTTGGCTTCAATTCCTCGTTCACAGACCATATATCCCAAAAATTTTCCACCGCTTACTCCAAATGTACATTTATCAGGATTCAGCTTCATACCGTATGCTCTCATTATCGCGAACGCCTGCTTCAAATGTTCAAGATGGTTATCCGATCTCTTGCTTTTTACCAGCATGTCGTCCATGTATACCTCCATCGTTTTTCCGATGAGCTCACTGAACATCTTGTTCACCAAGCGTTGATAAGTGGCACTTGTATTTTTCAAGCTGAATGTCATTACATTATAACAATAGATACCACCATCAGTTATAAAGAAAGTTATATCGCGATCCATTTTGCCATGTAAATTTAATGATAACCCTGATAAGCGTCCATCATCAGGAACATCTCATACCCTGCTGTAGAATCGACCAAAACATCAATCCTCGGCAATGGATAGGGGTCCTTCGGACACTTCGCCCACACTATTTTCTGTTGGGAATTTCATCTTCATATGGTACGTTGAAACCACTGCTCTAAACAAATCCAAGCTCGGTCTCCCCAATATCACATTATAAGTGAATGGAACATCTACTACCAAAAACCTGACCATTAAAGTCTGTCGCCTAGGTTCAGCCCCTGTAGAAACCGGTAGTTCTATAGTACCCAAAGGTGTAACCTCACTACCCCCAAATCCTACAAGTGCGGTTTTCACTGGCTCAAATTTAGCATTCTCAAGTCCCATCTTTCTCACCACATCTTTAAAGATTATGTCAACTGAGCTCCCATTATCTACCAACACCTTCTGTACTGTAAAATTAGCGATGTCCATTCTAATGACCATGGGGTCGTTCTGCGACTCCATCTCTTGCTGCTTATCCTTGCTACTAAATGAAATTTCTTCCTTCTCCTTTATGTTCATCACAAACTCGCGACCTCTGTTCGATCCACTTGCTCTTTCATGTCGCTTCCTCATCCTTCGAGAATCGCCTCCACTCGGACCTCCCCTATCGTATGAATTACTCCCTTTATCAGTGCATTCTCCCTGCTCGATGGCACTCTATCTTCCCTCGTAGAGTTCGGGTGGTGATCCCTACTCCTCGATCTACTCCTCCTCAAATCGTCTTTCCTTGAGTTGTGCTCAATCAATATACGATCCCTAAAGTATGCTTGCCTTACCAACCTTTCGATTTCATCCTTCAATTGGAAGCATTCCTCCGTGTCATGTTCTTTTTCTCGATGGAATCTACAATACTTGTTGGAAAATTTGTTGCCGAGTGTATACCTGGTATATCTTGGCCATTTGAGCACTTCCGAATTTTCAACCATCATAAGAGCTTTGGTTCTGGTCACCACGAGGGGGTATAATTGTGATACTTAGGTTGGTATAAGGGCTTTTTTTTCCTGTCATGCCTAGATCACGGATTTTCTGCTTCTCTTCCCTCTCTTCTCCATTAAAATTTCTATCCCAATTTCCACTCTGCCATTCCCCATCTTTCATGGCGTTCATCTCCTCTTCGTCGATGTATTTCTTTGCCATGGCCATTAGTTGTTCGATATCTGTAGGTGGGTCGCGTGCCAAGGCGGATGCTAGTGGTCCCTTCTTTAGCCCGTGTATAAGTATGCTCACCATCATATCTATTCTCAAATCTTGGACTGGTAGCGTCTTGTTGTTGAATCGTCCCATGAAACTTTTCAGAGACTCATCCTTTCTCTTTTGCTTTCGCTTGCTAGCAAAATGAAAATTGAACTTTTGAAGCAGCTATTTATATGACTCGATACTCCCACTTGGCAAGCTCGTGAACTCGTATGCCTTCCCTGCAAGAGTAGTAACAAATAATTTAGCCATAATTGGACCAGATTGTCAATATAAATTCATCACCAATTGAAACGCAGCCACATGCTCCTCGGGGTCTTTAGTCCCATCATATTTTGGCAAATCAGACATTCTAAAGCTAGGATCTATTGTCTGAGTTAATATCTTGTTGCTGAAGGGTGAATTTCTACCATGGGCTACCAATTCTCCTCGCTTTTTGAGCTAGTCAATCTATTTTCCTAATAACTCAATTTGCTTCCCTAAGCTCTGCACCTCCGCGTGCAATATCGCTGGTTCTCTTGCTTTGGCTCTGACTTGACTACTGGAACCAGCTTCTGAGGTCGCTGGTTCACGACTTCTTTGAAATTCCCTCCTACTCGCCTCTTCCGACAGCCTTTGCGCATCCTTGTCTCTAAACAGCTGTCATTTAGTCGCTTCCTTGACCATCAGGGTTGTTATTCTCCTTTCATATGCTACTATCGCGTTTCTACCCGCTTCTTCCATCATTTTGAAACTCATCCCTTGTTAACTAAACTACCGATGCTCCTCCTCGCCCCTGAGTATCTTCTTCCGCCACATTTCTCCTCGAAGATCCTTCCATCCTTAAACTGGTGATCCTTAGGTATTCCTATAGACGGCGCCAACTAATCTTGCTCGAGTCTCGCAACCTCAAGGGTTGACCTGTCAGCTAGATGCTAACTCTTCCAAGATCGAGTAATGGGCTCTTGAGAATAAAACAAGAACGTGAAGCTCGTCGTGTGCGTCCCCGATAATGACCCTCCGACGCTCAAGTTAGTGGTGTTCGAAGTAAAAATGTGCCACCAGGTGAATATAGGTCAAAAATAGAATGATGCAATTACCTCAAAAAATAACGCGTCGGGTTATTTATAGGCCCATGTGGATACTGTTGCTTGGGCCACGTGTCTCCATCAGGGTGATAAGCGTCTTTGATAGGACGGCCGCCCCTGAGTCGGGTCTTCGGTTATAAAACGGGTCTATCCGACCCACCTCCATTGATGCGCGAATCCTGTGATTCCTAATAACAGAAATGCCCTTCATTAAGGGCATTTTCGATACTTTGCCTGAAAATTGGGGTTTTCCCCATCAACTTCATAAGTTAATCTTCACTTTTCTTAGTTCAACAAATGCATAGTTTCCTGGGTTCAGGAATCACATGATCCTTACTCTTGTCTTGTGATGCATCTTGGGAGTTGTCAATTCACAAACTGTTTCTTTTTTCGACCGTACTTGAGCCTTTAATTTTCAAATAGACTGGTGTAGGTTGAAGGTACACTTTATTGAAGATGCTTTCCGTCTGTACTGTTTATGTATTACCAATGCTGGTTCAAGGTGCTTACATTTCAAATCAAAGATTATATCTCATACAGATAACTGTTGGAACTTCATATGAGAGGCATAACTATAGATAGGTATTGGTGGATCCAAATTGAGTTTGCTCAAGGAGGGCATCTTTGGTTTAGTCTAAGGTTGTTTGGCTGAATTGTTGGCTTCAAGTTATAATTATCTTCTTATCTGGTTGTAGATGCTGTGGTCTATCAATAATTTATTTTAGTTGAAAGAAGCCACTAACACTAGCATTTTCTGTTGATGAATGCATCTCCAAGATCTTGAAACATATAACTGGAGTGTGTTATATCTTTTATATCTTTGACATGAGAATGAGGAGTTAGTGGGAGATCACTTATAATAACTTGAGGATAATTCAAGTTCTAATCCTAGTGAAGAGGTGCGTGGACAAAATATTTCATCTCGTATTCTTTAAAGACGTTGGAACAGTGAAACGCAAGTAAGACAATTTTTTACATTTATTTTTTTATATTCTTTCTTATGCATTAGAGAATTTCTATTATTGTTTTCTTTTTTTTTTTTGTTATATGTTGGTACAATACCTTCAAAATTTGGAAATGAACAAAATACAGGACAAAGTGAAGATATTGTATCACATGGACGTCGACAGGGACCCAATAATGGAGCTCAGATCCCAGATCATCCCAGTAAAAGGACAAATACTAGTCAACAATCTGTAATTTCAAAGCTTCTAAAAATTGAGCTTAATATATTCTGCAATAATGTTAGCTCTATATATTAGTTTTATATATTTTTTAAATTTATTCTGTCAAGATAGATTTATTGAATGTGGTGTTACACCAAATCTCACAAATGATATTAAAGGCATTTTCATTGAGGCATGGCCAAGATGGCACGTAGTGCCAAAAGCATCTAAAGATTTGGTGTGGGAGAACTTCAAGGTAATATATACTATTTATATTTAATGTAATTTATTAATTGCTAAATTACATACACATACTTTTGTAATTATTTAACGTGATTTACTGTTTTGAAATGTATTAGTTGAGGTACTAGTGGGATAAACTAACTAACGAGGAAATGAGGAAGGTGTGGAATGAAAATGCGAGTTATCCATTTAAAGAGATGATGTACACAGCTAAACAAGAAGCACTGAATGCTGCTCACAAACAATTAGGTAGAGAAGCAGAGATGAGTGATATGATTGATAGAGGTCTTTATTGGTTGAATAATCAATTATGGAATGAGCTAGTTCAAAAGTATTGGGCCTTAGAAGATTATGTAGGAAAATATCGAATTGCCCGAAAAAATCATTTGACTGAAAAAGGTGGTTCGATAACAGAACACACTGGTGGTTCTATTCCTGTAGGGGCGCATAAGCAAAAAATGGTAAGTTTTAAGTATAAAGTTTTTAGATATCTTTTATGCAACTTTTTGACATGTGAACTAATATTATTTTGTAACTTATAGGAAAAAGAACTTGGTAGAGAAGTGACTGATCTTGAGCCATTTCAAAGATGCCATAGAACAAACAAAGGAATTGGGGAGTTCATCGACAATAAATCCCAAAGAATTAATGTAAGTATAATTTGTCATTGGTATTTAAATATTGGTTGGTATATATCTTGAGATATTTTATTAGACTTTTATTACATAAATATTTCTTTGTATCTAATGCACTAGCACAGGAAGAATATCTTGCAAAAATGAGTTCTAATGATGTTTCTTCCCAGGCTTCATTCGATCTCTCAACTTAGTATGATATAACTGGAGGTCCTTCTAAAGGACGCTTATATGGATTTGGATGTGGCTCGTCATATACAAGTGCAAGTTCAGTCAGTTCTATTGTTAAAGCATCTAAGGAGAAGCTTAATAAGTTAATAAAAGTTGTGGAGGATATGCGCTCTAATGCTACAAAGATAGAAGAAGAGTTTTCCAGACAGAAGAAGAAAATAGAAAATTTCTTGAACCTGCTCTTGAAGAAGCTCGAAAGAGGGAGGCAGACCTATAAGAATTGGTTTATAAATTACTTCAAGATATGGGATACAGAAACCATCAATTTGGTGGTGGGTCTGGACAGCAGGAGCACAACAATCCAGGAAAGATCATTAGTTTCTTTTTTCTATTGGTTGTTTATGACTTAGTTTATGTTGATTTGGGTTGTATTTTGACTTACTTTTATTGGTTTCGGAGTGCAGACATTGATATTATTTAGTAGTCTTTGGATAATACAATGACATCAATTATATTATTGTTGGTTGAATTATGAGTATCTTTTTTGTTATTATTTATTGTTGTTGGCTTGGAAAATTCAGATTTTGGTATTGATTGAATACATTTGATGGTTTAATGAGCAGGATATTAATTTGGGTACAGAAATTAAAAAATCTGTCAAAATAATTAGAGACGGATTAGAGAAAGAAAATTTTGGAAGTTTAGAACTAGAATAGAGATGGAAATTTGTGGGGTCAAGTGGGAGTTTGTCAGAATAGGTGACCAAAAAGCCAATTAGATTGGTCTTTTATGTAATTTGTTCTGAAAATTTCGGTGTAGTTGTAACATTGTTTATGAATAAAGTGAGTATTCATTATTTGGCAATTGTATTTGTTGTGCTCACTGATTATGTTTATAAGCTTAACATCACAACAAAGCCCACAAATCAAATTGTATAACCTATGTAATTGGAGTGCTCATTGGATGGTGGCCATGAAATCAATTTCTGATGGTTAGGTTTGAAGTGTTCCAAGTCAAGACCTCGAGAATAGGCATTGAGAGTCCTATTGAGACTTGCACTAAAATTGCATTCATTGGATAAGTCCGTGTTTCATCGATGACAGACATTGGACGTCTATGCAATTTTAGTGGGTTGTTGACAAGGTTGTCAAGCCGATTGAATTGACTCGCGGGAAGTCGTCATATGGAAGCCTTGGAGGTTTTGTCAATATTACTAGATCTTCTTGATACTACGGGATTAGTCCTTGGACTTGAGGAACCATGGTAGTTTCATGCATATGATGGCTATATCTTAGATCTGGCGAAAGATGACTGTATCTTGGATGTGGTCATTACAAGTTTTGTTCAATGTAATCAGAATATGTAGTGAGGACGGTGGGTTCCAAGATAGAATCCGTTACCTGTTAGTATATGACAGTCGAGTCTCGTATGCACTCTGAGATGGTTTGTGCTCTTAGGGTCTGTGGCCGCAGCGATTGGTTGAGTAGAGAATGGTTTCCTACGTCAATTAATAGAGCCAACACATCTCGAGTTATTGAGCATAGTGCCTTGTCTAGGATGGGAATCGACGCCCAATTCCATGCCCTAGACTTAGATCGGGAGACGGATGATGGAAGGACTGTACCCACATGGTACTCAGGAACCTAAATATTCACACCAACATTCACCTAATCTCTAGTGCCATGGACCGTTGCTAGACAGCGAATTTTCTACTAATGGTTAATTGGAAATAAATTAATTAAATTGGATTTAATTAATCATTGTGTTGGACACAAGCCTAAGTTTAGCTGAGGGTGAACCTAAAGAGTCACACACAAATTACTATGGAATTGGTGGAATTAATTAGAAATAATTCAAGAAGAAACGGATTAATTTTATTGAATTAAATTGATTCTTTGAATTTAATTTAATTGGGCGTCGTCAACCACCCCCACCACCAGGTAAGTCCCTGATTTTTATTTTTTGAATTTTTTTCGTTGATTTATTTTAAAATTTTTACAATTATTATGTTATTTTTTTAATATTTGTAGAATTAGTGTGTAATTTCTCATTTCTGTAATTTAAGAAATTTTCTGAATTTTTTGTCATTTTGTAAATTTCTGAATGTTTACCTAATTTCTGAAACTTTTATCATTTTGTATAATTTTAAAAAAAATTCAGAAATTTCGCCTAATATCTGAATTTTTTTGAAATTTCTGAAATTTTTTTAGAATTACAGAATTTTAAAAGAAATTCAGAAATTATGCATCAATTTTTGGATTTATTTTATTTTCTGTAATTTTAAAAATATGCCAAAATTTTTCCATAACTTTTGATTTTTTTATTTTCTGTAACTTTAGAAAAAAATATGGACCTGAATGCAATTTTTAGGGAAAAATAAAGCATAAAATAAATTTAGGATAAGTAATTTTTAGGGAAAAAAATTGGACCTTAATGTAATTTTATGTGAAATTTGGACCTTAATGTAATTTAAGGTAAAATTTGGACCTAAATACAATAATAAGGAAAATTCTGTATTTTAGGAAAGAATTGATCATTAATGTAATATTAGGCAAAAATTTGGACCTAAATGCTGTTTCTAGGAGAATTATGTATTAGACAGATTAAATTGAAGCTTAATGTAATTTAACGCTAAATTTGGACCTAAATACGATAATAAAGAAAATTATGCATTTTAGGAAAGAAATTAGGCATTAATGTAATATTAGGCAAAATTTGGATGCAAATGCAATTTCTAGGAGAATTATGTATTAGACAGAAAAAATTTGGACCTTAATATAATTTAGACCTTAATGCAATTAGTACGAAATATTTGGACCTTTAACTAATTAAATAAAATTTTTAGGAAATTAATTAATCGACCTTATATAGTTAATGCCAATTTTAGGGAAATAATGAAATTTTTATAATTATTTGAAGGAAAAAATTAGGGCCTTAATACAATTTTTAGGATAAATTTGGACTTTAATGAAAATAGTAGGAATTTTACAAAAAAAAAAATTAATTTTATCAATAATAAAATACAATTATGTATTTTTAATGTTAATAATTTTTTCAATAGTAGATACTGACGATCGGTGCTCCGCCACCCCGGGACGAGGTCGTGGCCGGACCGTGATCGTGCCCGCGGCTGTGGCTCTCCCAATGCTATTTGGGATGATCTAGCGGATGCACCTCTGACCGCCACATCCTCAAAGGGAGTGTTCCAGTCCCCGTCGATACCTGCAGACTCCCCCGTAATGGGGTCAGATGCAACGGCAAGGACCAACAGTCCACAGGCCTCGGCGAGGCCATGGGATGCACCACTACCACCACCACCACTAGCGCCACTACTTTCCCTAGTGGCCCAGAGATATTTTATCAGCCTCCGAAATGCGATGTACGTAGAATAATTTAGTCAATTTATTTAATATTTTTTTATTTTTGAATTAATTTTATATTTTATTATTATTTTCAGGTTCGACCATAATTTTCACACGGCCATCACAACAACTGTTACAAATAAAAAAGCAGTTACAAATTAATTTAAAAGCCATTACAAAAGCCATTTCAATAAAATAATTTTTTTGTAGTGAAACGCCTTTATAAATATTCTAATATATTCTTGTAGAGGCATTTAGTATAAATAAAATCCACACATATATGTGTCTCTTATTAGATCTAAAGACATATATAAATGACCCCAAAAATTATATATTTGTTTTTTGAAATTTTGTCTCCAAATTAAATCTTGACACTTATAAATGTCCTATTATGTTCATTTGAAGATATTTTAAAATATATTAAACAACATATATAATTGTCTCCACTATGTTTTAAGGCACAAATAATTTTCTTAAAGATCTTTTTATTTTTCTTTTTATGATATAGGGTACTTATTTGTGCCTTGTAAATCTAACAATACGATATATATAAGTGTCCCAATAGACTATAATATAGAGGCATTTTAAGCGTTCCAAATCTTCTTGTCGGCACTAAAACTTAAACTAAGTGCCCCAAAAATTATAAGCGCCCCAGTATGTACCATATTGGGGCTCATTTTTGTGCCTCAACAGAGAATTTATGTATTATAAATAAAAGTAGAATATATAAACCGACATAGCACATTAAAAAAAATAAATAAAGAAAAAAAAATTAAATTATCAGTCAATATAAAGCTTGAAAAATTGAATAATTAAGTTAATTATTTATCTTATCAGTTAAAGGATATTTTTCATTAAAAATTAGTGCAGCAGCGTCAAACCGCCACTTTATGTGTATCACACCTCTTGTTTTATAATAGTACTAGCCCTCATGCCATGGCGTTTCTATATTCATATAATAAATAATATTTCATACTTTAAAATTTATAATAAAAAAGAATAAATTATATTAGGAAGTTAAATTAGTCAAACTTGGCTAGTTGAATAAGTTAATCATCTTATCAAAATAAAGAGTATTTTTGAGATCATAAAAAATTGATGCAGTAGTTTCAAAACTACCACTTTGTCTAAATGACACATTTTTTTGGGGGTAAAATATAGATCCCCCCACCAAATGTGTGGATTCATTTTGCACTTCACTCTCCAATCTTCCTTTTTTTTTTTTTGTTATACTTTCACATTTAATCTTTTGATTTTATTGCTTTATATTTTGGGGGGAATAATGACGAAATATTTCATCTACGTGTGTTTATGCACCCAAGGGCGATTGCGTTCGGTCAGATCGTAAAGGTAAATATAGACATCTCCAAAATTAGAAAAAAAAAGAAGAAAAGTTCTAAAAAATGGCGAAAAAACAGAGAAATTTTTTAGAAAATTTAATACTTGATTTGCAGATCAACCACTTCACATCACAAGCCAAATGTAATGTTAGCGTTGGTTGAATGCACACATATGCTTGATGGTGGCATCGACAAAAATACACACGATTTATTTTTTTCTTTTTTAATTTGGGTTTGGTTTTGCCGTTTTTATATAATAAGAGTATGTTTACTATTGTTGTGAAGTTGCAGTCTTTCATGATTTTTTTCGTTTGGGTTGTTGAAGTTCAATTTCTTCATCTAGGCCAATGAGTTTTTCTTGCTTCTCATCTGGACTTTTGTTGATGTTTGTAATATTATGATGATTTTGTGGTTTGGTTGAAATTTTTTATTTGTAATTGAAGTTTAAAGTTCTTTTCTTCATTTTTGGGATTTCACACAGTTGGTTGCAAAAAGTTCATAACTTTTGGTTTGATTTTGGCTTGTTTTGTGAAGTTGTTTATATGCAAATCAGACATTCAATTTTTTGGAAGTTTTCTCCAATTTTTGGAAATTTTTTTCATTTTTTCCTATTCTTTATTTTATTTTGTTCTTTTTAGAAGGTTGGGGGCAAAGAGCAAATGAACCTATACGTTGGGTAGTGTCTTTATTTAATTCTTACAATTTTATTGAACTCAAAATTACTCCCGGACACATGAATACACGTGGGCAAAATATTCCGTCATTATTATCCAAAAAGTGCAAGAAAATAAAAAAATGGATGGAAAAGTGTTAAAAAAAAAATGATTGAGGAGCAAAGTGCAAATAATCCGTTCGTTGGGGTGTCTGCATTTTGTCCTTTTGGGGTTATTATAATAATACTGATAGATAATTATTCAACAAAACTTACCCATATGTGAAATGAGTAAAAAAAATATCTGTGAAAAAAAATTAAAAAGTTATCTCCTCCTATTTTGAAAAATGAAACAAATTATTTTTCATTAATAATTAGGACAAAAGAGATAATTTATTTTATTTTTAAAATATAAAAAATAATTTACTATATATTTTTTTGGAAATATTTTTGCTTATTTCTCATATTGAATGGTCTAAATTGTATTTTTTTTTTCGGTATATATATATATATATATATATAATAGAGTATTATACAGCTTTGTCGTTATGCATCTTGAACCCACTACCACCAAAGCTACTGACTACGAGAAAATTCCTTACTTTTCAAGGGAAAATTACCTCTCACCAGACAAAATTCAATTGTCTCTACTCGACAGAAAACAACGTTATCGAACAGCTGACACTCCACGTCGCCCACCCAAATTCCACCACCAATCACCACTCAACACTTCTCCTCCCAGACTTTTCTTCGACGTGGACATGGAAAAACCCACAAAACTCCTAGATTCTTGCAACAAAAAGGCAGAAACTGATCACCAAACCTGAATCATTGCCAAGATTCTCATGGCCCTGCGTGCTGCGCGGCCGGTGTTCTGTCAGCTCAGGGCGGAGAAACCGGCGGTGCCGGAATTTCAGAAGCTGAAGGTGGCGGAGGTGCAGCCGGATAGCAGCGGGAAGATTGTACTGCAGCCGAGGGTCTGCACTCTCAGGTCGTATGGGGGCGATCGTGGTGGGGTGATTAAGGCCAGCAACAGTGAAGATGAAGTGTCGCGTTTCTTTGAGGTTCTGTCGGATTATGTGGAGAGCTCCAAGAAAAGTCACGATTTTGAGATCATATCTGGTCGTCTTGCCATGGTACTCTCTCTCATCTCTCTCTCTCTCTCTCTCTCCCCACTTTTGTTCATCTTTTTATGATAAATTTCAGTACAGTTTATGATAAATATAGTAATACTGTTCATTGGATCATTCTGGTTAAATTTCATAGGACTCCCAAATTGTTGTCGTTTATTTTGTTGATCATGTAAGGTAAAAAGATGAAACTTTTCAGCCTGAAAGGTGGAGGTTCGAGGACTGGCCTCGTGAGAAGAATTTTATTGGAGGGGAAAAATTGTAATTTTACAATAATTTACAGAAAAAATAACCCGTTTCCGTAACTCACAGAAACTATCCTAGCAAAAGAATAGATCTTAAGTGTCGGAAGACGTAGTAAATTTTCCAAACCCATAATTATTCACTTTTCGTTTTTTCTGCACATATTTCCAATCCGATTAAGTTCAGTACCTAACATTCTTTCCTGTTGTGATTCCAGATAGTATTTGCAGCAACAGTAGGAATCGAGGTTGTGACTGGGAACTCAGTTTTCAGGAAGATGGATTTGCAAGGAATCGAGGAAGCTGCCGGTGTGTGCTTGGCAGCCATAACCAGCGCTGCCGTGTTCGCTTTGTTTTCCAGCAACCGTAACAGAGTAGGCCGCATCTTTACCACCAGCTGCAACACCTTCATCGATTCACTCATCGACAAGATCGTCGATGGCTTGTTCTACGAGATCGACATTAACGACTGGTCCGATGAAATCTGAACCTCTATTAGAAGTAATTAAACTATACAGCCAACGAGCTATGAATCAAGCGTCTTATATGCTGTCCGAAGATTATTATACTAATATTTATGCCCGTATGGGATCTCTTAAACATTGTATCTATCTACTGCTTGTAAATAGCTAGCTTGTAGTATTGATGTCTGCTGTTGCTGTGAGGCGAAAGCGGGTTGGAGATTGAGATGGTTAGATCGAGTTGATTATATAACAATGAATAATCGAAGTCTCTGTAAATAGTGAGACGGTAGTGGTTTTTTACTTAACCAGTTGCATTCGGACAAGGTAATTGTAATAAAGATTGCTGAATTATAGTGTAATATTATCCTATTATTAGTATTATCGTTCAGTTAAGGTTCGGTTTATTCTTGAGAATGGTTTTTGTGTGCATTGGGGCTGCCTGAAATTAGCATAAGAAGGCTGTTGGTATGGCTGTCTAGACAGAGGAAGAAAGTGAAGTCTGTCCGGAAATAGGATCAATTTTTTTTGTTTTTTGATTTGGTGGAAATAGGATGAAGTTGCTTGCATGTGTACATTTTGGCTTGATAATAATTTAAATAAATTTCAAGAATGATTGAAAATCTTACTTGGACCAACAATGATATGTTGGAGTCAACTAGAACGGTATTATGATAGCCCACCACAGTAGTGTTTCGTTGATTAAGTACTAAGATTGTTCCGAGTGAGGGGTTGGTTGTCGTGGTTCATTTTTGTAGTGCAATCCCATCTCCAAAAAATAAAAAAATAAAAATATAACATGGAGTAAGAGATTGAAATTTGTTATTAGACCTAGTTTGACTACGGCTATAAAATGTTCGATTAAATGTAATTTACCCCTATATTATTTAAAAAATATAAAAATATTCCTGCGAAAAAGAAGATATAAGAAACCCCCTCATCACTTGTAAGAAAGGGTAAAAAAAGAAAAAAGAACCGTTGATGTGAGTGGTATAGTACACGCGCTACTTTGAATTTCTTTTCTGTAATATAACAATAATAATTTTATCCTTATTGTAAAACCACTAGATTTAATCTTATTCCGATCAATCGCTCATACTGCATCAATAGTAGTAATGGGTACTCAAGTCACACGTATGATGAGATTCGTGGACTTGAGCTCTCTTGGGCCAAATTTCTTCACAAGCTGGAAATGGAGACCTGTAAAAAAGATCTTAGCACATCGACGCTTAAGTTAATACACAATTTTAAAATAATAAAATTTAAAAAGAAAAATATAGTAACAAAACGACGAGCTATGATGTGAAGATGGTCATGAAGTTTGTGCTAGAAAAAGTGCTTGTGTGAAAAGGAAAAACGTTACCGGTGCCTTGGGGGGTCAAACCCACTTTTATAGTTGAAGTCCCCTAGCGGGTCAGAGATCAAGGCAGGACAGGAGTCTTGCCGACCATATCTTCGATTTCCTAGGGGTCGTTGGCCATGTGTGGGGCCTCATCGGGTCCTTGTTGAATTCCATGTATGCTTCTTCATCACCTTTGCCCAAATAATCTACCACTATCTGGACGCGTGTTCTTTTGTGGAACAGGGTGGCATTGGGCCCCTTGTCCCCTTAGATCGACAGATTCCTTCCTCAATTTCATCTTTCTTGGACCCTAGTTGAGTGGGAGCTCTCGGGGCTCTCTTCGGGCCTCTTGCTTCGTTGGACATGCTTTGGTTCGTATAGGACTCTTGTATGTGGCCCATGAATTAGACCGACCATTTTTGATGATATCATTCAGTCACTTTCACTCTAAGCAGGAGGAGGTACACTTAGTCCTCTTTAGAGTAAAGATCTCTAGTAGCAATGCCTCTGCCCCCTTTTCAAAAAAGGTCTTTTGTAAGAGCATCCTTCCTTTCGAACGAAAAGGGTGGCAACCTACTCGAATTTTGGCTGCCTCGTCGGACGTGATTTGATGGCTAAAGCTTAGCTGCCTTGGGGCGTGCACACGTGTCCGCCATCCTCTGCTCCTAGTGGGAGTAAATGGTAATTGCCCCTGCTAGTAACCCACTTTCTGGGCAACCGCTTAATGAGGGGCAATTACTTGACATGAATGTGGGTAACGGCCTCCTCCTCTCTTCACTCTGTTCATCGCAACATCTCTTTCTCTTCTTCTTTAATTCCCCTCATGAGTTTGGAGAGAGAAATTTAACTTTGGAGGCCTTGCATTTCGTCTACTTCTCTCACTAACCGTAAGTTCTTTATCTTTATCTTTATCTTTTTCTTAGTTTCTTTCTAAGCTTTGTTTCTATTTATGGCTTGTTTGGACGAATCTCCACAATTAGTGGGCTAGTGGACAAATAATGACATTTCCTTTGAGGCCACATCTAGGGGCACGAGTCCTAGCTCGTCTACCTATGTAGGGGCTCAGAGATGGAGTTTGAGGTGAGCCGCCACTGCCGGCATGGTCTGTTGGATGAATCCTCAGAGTAAGAGGAGGAAGACTTTGGGGAAAATGAGGAGGAGGGTTCCTCGACAGTTGATAAGGAAAATGAGGAGTCCGAGGCGGCTAGTAATGTAGCACCGTCTAACAGCACTATGATTATATCTTTGCTAAATATCACACTTACAGTAAGCTTTGTGTACACATGTAATTGTGCACATAATTTAGTCCCTACGGAGTATATATATACACACATAATACCATCATTATCATTAGCAAATTTATTATCTCATCAACAAGATTATACGTGTGTATATCAAATACCGCAAAATGGAATCGGTATAATTAGTTCACATGTCATACTCATCTTTAATTTATATTTATACAACCTCAAAACGTTATTTCTATTTTTATTGAAGGGTGACGAAAGAACTGCATATTGGCCTGAGCAGACTGAAATGCAAGGTTTGGACCTAGCCCTTGGCGGGTAAAGATCTATATTTGAAAAATATTAGCAGAGGAATGAGCCTGCAACTTAGTAAGTAGATAATCAACACTTATTATAATAGGTGACCAGAAAGCCAATTAGATTGGCTATTTTGTAATCTATTTAAGCAAATATTTTTTTTTTGTAATACTGAATTAAATGAAGGTGAGTATTCATTTAGCCTTACTTTGTTGTTCTTACTCATGTCATTTTCATACACTGTAGTGAAGCCCACAGATCACTAATCAACCAATGAAGTTGGGTTGCACATTTGATGAAAACTATGAAACCAACTTTCGGGGGTTGGATCTAAAATGTTCCAAGTCGAGAATCCTAAGAATGGAGATCGAGGTTTTTATTGAGACTTGCACTAAATATTGCATTTCTATAAAGGGTATCGTGTTTCATAGACGATAGATCTATGACGTCTATGCAAATTTAGTGGGTGGTTGACAAACATTGTCAAGCCGTCTGAACTGACTCGCGGGGAGTCATCATATGGAATCCTGTAATGCTTGGTCAGTATGACTTGAACTTCTCGGCTCTAATAGTATGGGGTTTAGTCCTCAAATTTGAGGATCTACGCAGTCTCATATATTGAACGACTGTATATAGGGCCTGGTAAGAGATGATCATATTTTGATGTGGTTATTATAAGCCTTGTTCTAATATAGTCAGAACATGTATGAAGACTGGTGAGTTCCAACAGAGGATCCGTCGCCTATCATTAGATGATAGTGATCTCCTATGCGTTTTAATGTGTTTTGTGCTCCCGGGAGTCTATGGTAATAGAGAATGATAAAATAGGAAAGAGTTTTTCTATGTTGATCAAGTGGAGAAATATAATCAGAATATTAAGCATAGATATCTAGTCCAGGATGTGAACCAATGACCAATTTCATGCCCTAGACTGAGATCGGGAGATGGCCGATGGAAGGATCGTACCCATATTGCACTTGGTAGCCTTAAGGTTCACGCCATTATCACCTATTCTCTAGTACCATCGGCTGTTGCTAGACGACACCCATGGTTAGGGGTGCTTCCGAATTAAGTGTTAATTGAAAGCGATTAATTAAATATGATTGAATTAATTTAGTGGAAATATATTTGCCAATTAAATTGTGTGTTGACACAAGCCCAAGTCTAGTTGAGGGTGAACCTACAGAGTCACCCAAAACACCACTCAAGAAAATATTAGATTTAATTATGAATTAGTTCTAAAAAAGAATAAATTAATTTAATAGAGTTTAAATTAATTCAAGAGATAAAGGATGCGATTATTTAAATTAAATGGGATAGCGCATGTGATGGGAAGCCCAAGATTTAAATGATATGAATTAAATTTGGGTTAGGCCTAATTAATTTGATAAGATCAATTTTAATTGAACAGGATGAATTAATTAATAGGATCAATTAATTAGAGTTTCCACTTGATAATTGAATGAGATTAAATGAACCGATTTAGGCTCAATTATTTGATGGATTAATTAAATGGACTATGGGCTAGGATTTATTTGATAAAATCAAATAAATTCCATTTGGGCTTTCAAAAATTGGTAGGATTAATTCTATCAAGTCCCAAACCTATGGGTTAAATTTATTTTTAAATTAGGCCTAATAGAATATATATGTAGTCCTAGCTTGAATATATATAAATTTATATGTGATATACGTAATATATGAGGTTGTAAGGATGAGAGAGTTATTACTTGAATACTTATAGTACTAGTAGGTAGTATACTATGTGCACATATTGTACCTACTTTTGAATTAACATGCAACGTATACATACAACAAGTACATGAGATATTTTTTCTGTGTCTGTGTATAATGTATAGACTTGTGTATATGTCATTTTGTATATAATACAAAAGACAATACTCCTCTCATGCTTATCGTCTTGGCAGCTCTCTTCTCCCTCTTTTGTCTCTATTTTTGTTATTCTTAAACTAGTTTTAAGTCTCTTATACTAAGTTAATAGTGTAATCAAGACTCATGTACTGCATACACTTTACCTCTAGCAAGGTTTGATGTAGACCACCAGTGAAGTGCATGTTCGACGTGGAGGAGATCTCGTTGGTCTTTACTTGAACACATAGATGGAGGAGAAAAGCTTGAAGAAAGTTTTCAAATCGAAAAGGTAAAATTTTGTGATTACATTTCTGTCACTCTATGTTATAATAACCACTGATTTTATTTCAAACTTGTTTTACTTTGTTGAGTACCAAATGCCTGGTATTAAGGGACTAGTTCTCTTTCAATTTAAAACTTAAATATGCTTATTATCATACTTCCATTGCGTTCTTACCAAGTCTCGGGCCATACCTTTCAATAGTATCAGCCCCGTTCGGTACTCGTGGCTATTGTTTATGTAAAGTTATATGTGATATAGCATGCTTTATATGATGTAAGTGGTTGTTTTAATTTTGATTAAAGCATGATTTACATATTTTTTATGTATAATTATGTGATAGAAAATATATTGTGTTGTATTTTAATTTTTTAAAATTATATGATGTTTTAAAATATTTTAAAGAATTTGTATGATTTATTTATTTTTATTCAAATAATAAAAAGAAAGGAAGAATGAACCCCTACAACCCAGGTTCGAAACCTGGGTGTCACAGCCGCTGGAGCTGTTTTGTGCCCAGCGTGGGCACTGCACGCGCTGCGCCGCCACCTGTACGGGCACTTCCGCCTGTGCAAACGGTCGTGCTGCCGTGTGACGTTTTCGTTCCGGTAACGCCGTATATTTATGAAAATATGAAATGTGATTTTCGTAATTTTTCAAATTTTCTGAATCATTAAAATCAATTTTTGTTTATTTTTTAATTTTTGGTTAAATATGATTTTTTTCTTGCAAAATGATATTTATTAATTTTGTGAAAAATGTTTCCATGATTTTGATCAAATTATTTTGGAGTATCCAAAACTTGAATAGTCAAGGTACTTTTTAGCAAACTTTAATTGGATATTAACTTGATGAATGTAGTAAGCATTCATTTGTATCACTGTAGTTTTGTTATACTTACTATTTACGTAAAACGGTGTTTAGGTTGAAAATTGGATAACAAATGCCAACAAACCAATTGGATAACCCATGTATTTAGGTTGCAAATTGGATGACAGCTTTGAAACCAACTTTCAAGGGTTGATTTGGAATGTTCCATGTAGAGGAACTCGAGACTAGGCATCGAGAGTCTTATAGATACTTGCACTAAGTATTGTAATCATTAGATGAGTGATGTGTTTCATCAGCGACAGACGTGGGATGTCTATGAAATTTTATTGAGTTAGTTGAAAAAATTATCAACTGACTAAACTAACTCGCCGGAATCATCATATGGAAGCTTTGGAGGCTCGGTCGATATGACTGGAATTTTCGGTTCTGATAGTACCGGATTAGTGCTCGAACTTGAGGAACCATGGGAGTCACCTGCATATGATGGTTGTATCTTGAATTTGGCAAAAGATGACTGTATCTTGGATGTGGTCATTAGAAGTCTTGTCCAGTGCAGTCAGAATATGTAGTGAGGATGGTGGGTTCTAAGACAAAATCCGTTACCTGTCAGTATATGACAATCGAGTATTTTATGCGCTCAGAGATAATTCGAGCTCTTAGAGCCTGTAGCCACAACTATTGGTTGAGTAGGGAATGATTTTTTACATCAACCAATAGAGCAAATGTATCTTGAGTTATTGAGCATAGGGTCTAGTCTAGGGCATGGAACCGACGCCCAATTCCATGCCCTAGACTTAGACTGTGAGACGGATGATGCAAGGACCACACTTGTATGGTATTCTAGAGCATAAATGTTCATACCAACATTCACCTAATCATTAGTGCCATGAAGAGTTACTAGACGGCCATCCATAGTGATGGAAATTTTTAATTAATGGTAATTAGAAATAATTAATTAAATTAAATTAAGTTAATTATTTTGTCAGACACAAGCCCATGTCTAGCTGAAGATGAACCTCAAGAGTCACACAAATTACTATGGAATTGTTGGAATTAATTCGGAATTAATTCTAGATGAAATCAGTTTTTTTTTAATTGAAACCACCCGGAGGGGGGGAGGGAGCTTTTCGGAGTCCCCGATCCTTCTTTATTAAAAAAATGAGCAAATTTACAGCGGGGAGTGCTGACTCCCTATCATTTCTAACAAAGCTGTAAAATCAGGAGTACTACTCCCTTACAAATATTCGCCCAAAGCATAAATGAGGAGTACTACTCCCTTACATTTCTATATGAAATCAGTTAATTTTATTGGATTAAATTAATTCAAAAAGAATATAAATGATTGGATCATTAATTTCTTGGATTAGTTCGTTTAGGTTTAGCACTTTTAAATTAATTAGATTAATTCATTAGATTTAGCTTAATTGATTAATTTATTGGGTTTGGCTTAAATGAACACTATAATTTCCTATTAAGAGCTTTGTTATAATAACAATCTCTCATTGATACACAAAAATCGAGGAATAACATTCTTCATTTCAGTCATTTACATTATTTCATTTTCCAGCATTTTACTTTATTATTTTTCACTGCATGTGGAGAGAGCACCATTATTTGTTGCTTGGATCAAAATTATTGAATGTTCTATTATTTGAATACATTTTCTTTAGCTTAGTCAATTAATATATAAGATATTAGTATGGTATATATATGTATATAGAATGGTCTAAGCCAATCAATTATTTAAATTTTGTCCAATCGGTCGGATTAATGACTCAGTAACTTGTCATATTTGACCTCCGATTTGATTTTTAAAATATTGATCTTCATTCTGCATACCGATTTAAAAGTACCAACTGATTATCAAATTTTTAATATATTATTATGATATATATATATATATATGATGCGGTTGTCTGGAGTGGCGTGTTTCGTCTTCCAGCCAAGCAGCCCAGGAGGCCCAAGAAGGAGGATGGTGTGAGAAGGGTCTCCCACAAACTTGTCCACAAGCAAAGCCCAAGAAGATATTCTACCCAAAGGGCCTGTACATGTGGCAGTCCACACGCCAAGTGTATAAGAAGTCCTTCACGCACCCTTTACTTCTATACCTATCTCAAAAGGAAGGATTAAACGTACTAAAAGAAATCTTACGACGAATGTTGTGGGGCACATGCTGGAACTTAGATATATGCTAATAAGGCCTTAAGGGCTGGTTATTTCTGGCCCACCATGAAACATGACGCTCGACAACTAGTGAGTAAGTGCAAACGATGCCAAAGACACTCTACTCTCATACACCAGACTGTAGAACCACTTGCTACTATGTTGTCTCCATGCCCTTTCTCCCAATGGGGCATGGACATAGGGGGCTTTCCCCCTGGCCTGAGTCAAAGAAAGTTCCTCCTACTGGCTATTTATTACTTCACGAAATGGGTGGAGGCAGAGCCTCTGGCCTGAATAACGGTGGGGAAAGTAAGAAAGTTCATATGGAAGAATATTATATATCTTTTTTGAATTTCCTCGAGAAATAATCCTGACAATGGCTGATAATTCCAAAGCCACAAAATGCATGAGTGGTGTAGAGGACTACATAGTAAACAAAGATTCACTTCGGTAGCTCATCCTCAAGCAAATGGGCACATGGAGATTACTAATTGCTTGATATAAGGGATCAATAGGAGACTACACCGAGCAGAAGGATATTAGGCGGAAGAATTGACTAGTGTCTTATAGGCATGCCGAACAAACCCAATAGGTTCCACTGGATAAACTCCTTTCACTTTAGTATATGGAATAGAGGCCATCATCTCTACATAACTAGGGATGCCTTCTCATAGGATTATATATTTTCTAGAAGAAAACAATATCGAACTTCTCAAAGAAAACATAGACCTAATTGAAGAACTGCAGGAGAAAGCTTTCCTCCGCACACAACGATATAAGATTACAATGATCAGTGCCCACAACAGAAGGGTAAGAGCTCGTGGATTCCATGTTGGGGACTTAGTTTTGCGAAAGGGTTGATACCCTGAAGCTAGTAAAAAAATTAGATCCAATTTGGGAAGGGCCTTAAAATGTCACAAGGATAATAGGCCGTGGAGCCTACGAATTGGAAGATGGTGAAGAACGCCCTTTGACCAAGCCATGAAATGTGCACAATCTTAAGTTCTATGCGTAAGAAGGAAGACCTTTCTCCAAAGGTCAACACCCCCCAAGGGGCATCCTTTTAAAAAATTAATGCCTCCTACAAAGGCATCCTGCTCGAAAAATCAATGCCCCCCCAAAAAACCAACCCCCCCCCCCCCCCCCAAAGGGCCCCCCTTCCAAAAAGCCAATCCCCCCCCCCCCAAAAGGGCATCCTTCTCAAAATTCAATGCCCCTAGAGGTATATCCTGCTAGAAAAATCAATGCCTCCGTAGGGGCATCCCTCTCAACAGATCAATGCCCCCGAGAAGGACATCATCCTCGAAAACTAGCGCCTCCTCAGAGGGGCATTCTCCTCAAAAGTAACACATCCCCCAGGAGATGAGGTAAAAAATCTCTCTAAAATACTGTTATGTAAAATTTTGGGTCAGGGCCCTAAAATCATTTGGAAATAAGCCCTGTACGAAAAGAAACATGCATCCTCAATAATAAGTCTCATGAGCCCATGAAATAAGTTCAAAGCATTCGCGCCCCATTCTATCAAACCAATACCTTCCCCTCGTAGTCTAATGCATAATTAACTATATTCTCTAAAGTGGATCGCATTTCAAATTCAGGTTCAAAGAAGCAAAATGGAGTTGCTATCTTGAGGAAATTTTACAGACATTCCAAACTAAACTCAAGGCAGTAAACCTTCAAGTCCAACAAACCCCCAAGCCAAACATAAGGTAACAAGCCATCAACCCAAACACGCTTAAAGGAACAAGCAAATCAGTAAATGATTATGGGTGGTAAGCTTCAGACATTAACAAGTGAAAACAGAATTCAATAAGGCATTTTCCTTGGCTAAAACTTAGATAAGGAGGAAGGATAGAGCAAGTATCTACAAAATAAAAAATAAAATTGTTTCATCCCCACCCCATGGTAGGGGAAAGCATTCGAAGAAAAAGGATTTATTTTGCTAAGGAAAATGGGGAATACATCAACAGACTACCCCACATACGGGGCCTTTTCTTCAGCAACTTTGCAAGATGGGGTTGGAGTCTCCTATGCACCAAGTTCCTCTTAGGGGGCAGGGGCGTCCTCTATCGTCAACTCTAGGGAGCCTCCTTCTAGTACATCCTCCTCTATTGGGACAAGCGTGGTGGCAATGCAAGGGGTGCTTTGCACTTCCTCTTCGACCTCTCCCAGGATATCACCAAGGCGATTATATGAAAAACATCGCCAAAATAAATCAACCAAAGAAAGATTTTGCTAGGGAAGACCGAACAACAGAAGTAGTTCGCCTAATTACTTGAATTAGCAGGGGGGGTCAGTTGTAGGGGCAGGAGGAATGGCAAACGAATCAGGGGCACCCTCTACAACTACATAAAAGTTCAAAAAGGAAGCTTCTTCCCCAGAAGGAGGATGCCTTTGGGTTGGGAACTTCTCCCGAAAGGGTCCTACTATCTTTGCCACTAATTTAGAAGGCTTCTTTCAAAGTAAGTCTCCAAGTACCTCTGTCCCTCATCAGTTTTGGGAAAATCTAAGCGACTCTGAGCAGTCGCTTTTCGGATCTCCTCTGAGTGGTCTTTTTTTAGGGCGACTAGCTCCTTTTGCAACTTGTTATCTTCTTTCCTCCCTATTGATACGTCCCATGGCCTCCTTCTTCGCATCCTTCAGCTTGAAAATCTCGATCGACAAACGTTCCACCTTGTCCTCCAATTTCCTCCTTTCAGTATCCCCTTGAAGGGGAGGAGGCATCACATAAGGTTAAGAGAAAAGCTCCCCCATATCGCAGCCTCCTGGAAATCCGAAAATTGGAGGTAGGCAAAGAAGAAAATAGTATTGACATACCCATAAGGACCGGAGTTACTTACCTTGGCTAAGCTAGAAAACAACATCTTGTCAAGCTCTTCCTTTCACGGGGTACAAGAGGCATTTATCCCCCGGAGTGAGTGTCCCATCAGAATCTCTGATGCTAGGGAGGACTCCCCCTCCCTCTCATGATTGACCAATTGCCAAGTGTACAAGCTTCCAGAAGAAAAGAATGGGGTTTAAAGGAAGCGCCCCTTAAGTCCCGATGAGGAGGAGGCGTGGCAGCAGGGTGTACAAAGCCAGGAAGAGGGACACTTGAGGGGCTTACCCTGGTGCGCTTATAAGTTGCCCTAGGAGTTATGGCAGCAGGCCACTTGCCTTTCTAATCACTGGAGACTGAGGTCTCCCTAAAGGATTTCGCAGGAGGAGGTGTGGCAGCTATGCGGCCTCCTGGGCTCCTAGAATCTTGATTTCGTAACTGTTTGTTGAACATGAGGTGTTTTGATAAAAGAATAAAACAACAACGGTCTTCATATTAGCAAAATGCAAAAGAAAAACAAATAGAAGAATAAAATTGAAAGACAATCAAAACACCCAAAGGCTCGCCCAGAGGGACAACTCGAGGAATCAACCCAAAGCAATAAAGAGCCTCTTGTCAATTACGCCTTTACAGTCGTAGGGCCTCATTTCAACTCCTCCAAGAGAAGGGAGAATGTAGTTGTTCTATCGGATGACGAAAAAGGAGCAGCAGGGAGGAAGTCATGGATCGATCTCTGAGGGAATGCCCAAAGCTAGGGATGCAAAACAAAGAAGAAATTCCTATTTCAATTTTAGGAGAACTGGGGTTTGGAAGGAAGCGAGCTCCTTTTCCGGGGAAAAATGAAACAAACCCAGGCTCGGATCATTTCAATTGAAAGCTTTTGGGAGAAAATCTTGGTTTTGATAGGAATACCTTTAAATTGTAAGACCATGGCGAACCTAGCCATCAAGTGAAAAGAATTGGGGCAATTGATTGAGAGGTACCTAAAAAACATAAGCAACCTCCTCATAAAAAGAGGAATGGGCCCGCTCGATATTGGGAAGAAAAAAAGCTTAAACAATTGGGGGGGTGGGGAATCTGGACAGTTGTGGGAGGAAGGCACATAAATAGTGAACTCTAGTGGAATCCCAAAATCTTCCACCAGTTGACGAACCCCCAACAGCTTGAGGGAAGTAGGAGCCCATTCCCCACAAACTAACTAGTACCCCTCTCTCCCTCTCTGCTCGAATCCCTCTCTTCCTCACCAGGGAAAGAACCCTCCTCTTCTCGTTACGCCCCCCCCCTCCCCCCCCCCCCCCCTAACCTCCTCCTCATCGGAGGACTCATCCAGTAAATGATGGGAGGCTGTGGCGATCTATCTTAGGCTCCAACTCTGGCCACCAGTGCAGTTAGATGGATTTGGGTCAGCCCTCCTAAAAGTGGCTTCAAAGGGATGGTCACAAGGTGGCACCTCGCCTATAAATCTGACGGATTCGTTCGAGGAGGCTATGTGAAGTTTAAAATAAAAAACAAGAAAGTGGAAAATAATGAACTTGAAGAAGCAAGAACATGGAAAGGAAAGAAAAGATAGCAAGAAAACTTATAAAAAATAAAAGGCTTTGAAGGAGTAAAAGTTGATTATCTCCTGTTCGAATCATGGGGAAAGAAAGAAAGTGAAGAGGTTGAGGTTAGGACTGGAATAAAGGAGAAGTGGAGGTGGTTAAGCCCGCCTCCAGCCCCAATAACCACCCCTCATTGGGCGGTTAACAAAGGCGTGGGCCTGTGGGGGTTGGTTATCAAAGCAACGCCCCATTTTGTACGAGTAATGATGGCTAGGCTAAGATCTAGCTAGAAAAGAGTGGAGAACTTTGCAAGGATGATGAAGGCAACTAGTTGAGGAGGACTTTGAGAGGGGGATATATGGGAAATCCCTAAGTTGTGAAGACCTCCTACTCGATGAAGAAGTCAGCAGACATCCTCCTCCTCAACTGAGTGATGTGGTTGTTTGGGGTGGCCTACTTCATCATGCAGCCTGGCAGCCCAGGAAGGAGGACGATGTGAAAAAGGCCTCCCACAAACCCGTCCACATGCAAGGCCCAAGAAGATGTTCGACCCAAAGGCCCTGTAGACGTGGCAGCCCGCGCTCCAACATAATGTCTAGCTGGGCCGACGATCTAAGTGGCAACATCTACCTCCCACCAGGTTATCTCATGTAGGTGAGGACGGACTCCTAGGCAAAGAAGTCTCCGGGCAGGCGCGAAGTCTCCCAGATAAGAATGGCCTCTACCAGGCACCTTCTCCCGCTGATAAGGAAAGACTTATCCTTTACCGAAACCACCTTCCTTGAACTTCTCGGAGGTAGGCAAGACAACCTGCGAGTAGGGGCATCCCCTCTCTAAATACAGGTTGAATTCCTCTATGTGGGGGACGACTCTCTCTCTCTTTCTCTCTCTAAGCAACTTCTAAGCATTCTACAATCATACTACCACGTGTTCTTGCACTATCAATCCATCTTTTTCACGATATCCCATTTCATTCATTTTACTTTTCTGATTTTATTTTATCTAAAATTTAATACTAACTTAGGTGTTTGAGTGCTAACATCTCTTTTACAGTTCCCTCTCTTGAGCCGTCATAGGCTTCGGCCCAAGACAAAATATATCATATATATTTTTTAAAAATAAATCTATATTTATAAATGTTTATATATATATATATAATACATGATATACAAAAACACAATAAAATAGGATTTTTCATTTTAAAAAAAAAAGAGTTATTTAGTGAACAGAACCGAATATATATAGAATTTTCATTCGGTATTCAATATGCCATTTTGGATTACCAAAATTTTGCTTGATTCGATTACCAAATGAATGCCCCTACTTTTGAAATTGTAAAAATTATTAATTATTATGATAAAATAAAAGGCTTAATTACAGTTACTGTCCTGTATATAAGGGGTAGCAAAATAAGGCACTAATTTTAGGTAGCAAAATAGACCTATAAGTAAATACTTTTTTGCAATTTTAGGACTCCCGAAACCATATTTAAAAATTGGCCAAAATTTGATAAACGGACTAAATTAGCCTTGTAAACTTGAGGCTTTTGCTGACTATATTTTCTTTAGATAAACAATGCCACCTAAAGAATGAGTAGACAAAAAAATTGTATATATGTATATAACTCTAAAATAAATTTTTTATATAATATAATATAAAAAAAATAATCCTACCCCTAATGTATTTGGGTGATTGTCGATGCCCAGTTGTGCGCTATTGCCCATGACGGGGGAGGGGGTTATTTTTTTTTTTTAAAATTTGTAATTATCTATAAAATAATAATTTTACTTCTTATAATTTTATGTATTTATATTTTTCTATTGTATCAGTAATACATTTAAATTGATTTTTTTAAAGCTAATGTATTGAGTTATATATTATATTATAATTTATAATATATTTTCAAGCATATAAAATTATTTATTATATACAGACAAAGCTATCGTGTTGCGAAACTTATTTGTTAGATGAAAGCAAACTTTAGGGGTGCTAGATGTAATTTTTCAAATCACATGAAATCTATATGTATTCACACCAAACCTTAGGGGATGGAAGTGTAATTATCCCTAAAATAAAATTAGCACTAACTTATGTTGAATTTTATACTTTCATCTCTAATTCGATTTCACTTGTTAACAACCAACATATATCTAAGGAAAAGTATTTTGTACATGTATTTTTTAACAATAAAGCATAATAGAGGGAAAATTATAATTTTAGCCCAGTAATTATATACTTTGTTCAACAATAAATAATTAGCCAGGAGATCAGCAATTGATATCCGACATCTGTGTCTACAGAACGTTCCAACTACAATTCATCAATCAATTCCAATCATCCTCCATCCTTATTATGATAACGTCGTAAATTCATAGTGCAATACTATCATTTACCATGGCATGCAGCCTTGTCCGTAACATTACACTGTGCATTATATGGTTAATCTATAATCCAATATTCAGTACTCCCAAATATTTGAATCAATATACGTATTATAGTTCAGCTCATGATCAAGAATCGGCGCATGCATGATTATATATATCCATCTATTGTCACCATAATTTGATTTATATTTTTCGTTGCATGCAGAACTACAATAACAATAAGTGTCGACTCATATCAAATATATACATATATATATATATACACGTGTCCGAACCCTGTGGGTCGTAAAAACTCAGGCTTATATTCATAAATATATATAAGGCTACCACTTACATAGATCATATACCAACAGAAAGTTACAGAATGTCGAGGAGAAGCCCTCTGTACTAATATAATAAGGTACTAACTATATGTAGGCCATCGAGAAAATATGGATTTTATGAAAATAAGTCCACGTTAACTCTTTTTTTCCTACTTAATTTGTCTATATCCATATAGCATTAGCCTTGAGGAGCAATGGCTTGAGCTTGCCCCTTATATTGAGGCTCATGATCTCATTTGAACCACCAATGAATTCCTTCCCTATGAACACAGCCGGAACGCTAGGGTTGCACCCTAACGCCATCAATGCCTTTTCGATTTCATGTCCATTTGGGAGCTCATCAAGCTCATGGACCGTAGGGTTCGCCCCAAATCCACGTATAAGTGTACTTATTGCATGGGATATACCGCAACTGGTTTTGCTGAATACCACCACTGCCTTCTCCATCCCTAACTTCATCACCATGTCCATTGTTGGTCGGAAAATTTGAATTACTTGTGTGAGAGATTACGTCAAAGTAGGGTGAAAATATGTGAAGCTAGCTTGACTCGAGCTCGAGTTAATGGATGGACTTGCAAGACCTCTTTATATGGGGAGCGGAACGATAAAGAGGTCATGTCTAGTCCAAAGATTACAGAAAATATGGCTGGATTTTGGATTTGATCATTAGATGATAAAGGGCTTGACGTGTCCTGAGTGGCAAGTTGCATACATAGGAATTGGTTGTAGAAAATCACGAGGGTATCAATAAGATCAACTTTATGATTATATTCTGCAGTACCCTTTTTCTTACTTTTTTGGGCTATGGATGTCCGCATATTGCTGTTTCTATGCCTAATTTCTCAACTATGCGTCCTGAATTTTACACCTTGTCATGTTTTTTTCCTCCGAATGGTAACATTAGGGTGAAGCCCAAATATTAATTATAGCTAAAATTTATAATAAATATATTAGTTATAATTAAAATTATGATAAATTTTAATTAACTGCTGTAAAATACTTTAATTTTTTTATTGAATTTCTTTTGATCATGATAGATAGTATTGATTTTAAATGATTTTTGAGCTCATGTTATCATTAATTTATATAGGCAAAAAACTTCAATTTTTTTTGTACTGATATATATATATATATACATAATTTCAGAAACTCAAATTTTTATGTTTTGTCCTGTAACTATAGGTTGTTAGTATATTTTATTCCATTTACATCATTAGTCCTTTATTTTATGAATTTAGGCCTAAACATCTCATATTTGGTCTTGATTTGCCAAATTTAGTCATGCATTGACAATTTTGATCCAGACACACCCCAATATATGTGGTCATCTGCACTTTGCTACTCAACCATTAGTTCTTTCTTTTTTTTTTTTAACAAATCACCTCCACTTTTCTAATTTTTTCAAATTATAATCTCAGGCCAAAATTAATTTATTTTCCACCATTTGAATTACACACGTTTAGAAGCTTCTTCATTTTTGTATGTTTTTCTTTTTTAATGAAGGTGAAAAGTACAATTTTACATCTTAAAAAATTGGCTAAAATATATTTTACCTTCTGTGTTTTGTTGAAAAAGTAAAAAATGAAGGTGTTATCGTTGTTCATTACAGAATATATATCATACTATTGAACCCACGTTATTCGATTTTTTTGGCTTATACATGTGATCTCTGGGAATAACAAACACCGTCCAAATTTTTTAGATTTGCAAAGAATAGGAAAAGGTGTTTACTAAACAGGTTTATCAGCTTGTTGGGCATCTTCTATTTTTCATCCAGACAAAGATTCGCGTAAACTGCTGACAGCACAAGAACAGCAAATGAAGGTCAGTCATAACGCATTCAAAACGACTCTTGAGATTGCGAAAAATCAGAAATAAGATCGATCTCCGTACGTACTTGAAGAAAGTACTGGATAACCACATTCTCCACTGTATATATAGAGCACTAAAAAGCAAAGAAAAGTATAACTTTTCCTGAGTGAATATCTGTTGCATGCATAAGAGATATAGAGGATTATATATATGTTGTAATGGTTCTTATCCTCATCTTGATTCTCTAGCTACATTTCAGATGCTTATTTGGTTGTCTTAATATGGTTATTAAAGCGACTCATACATAGCTTTTATCACGAGTCATGAGCTCTTATTTCTCTTGCACAATTTTTATGGACAAAATTGTAATTTTAATCTTGTATTAAGGGTGGTAACCGTCGTCCTATAACTAAGGCAATTGCAATTCTCATCCTGGAATTTATGATTTTATGGTATGTTGAATTGCAAAGGAAGAAAAACAATTGAAGCTGTAAACATTTGGGAGAAAATTGTGTTCTCCATTTCTGCAAAATATCTCTCTTAATTTTCTGTTCCAGAGAAGACGATCACTCCTGCTCTATATATATACATATGCCACGCAAGATAATTGCCAAAGTAACAAACTGAAAAATATGACGATGAGCTGGCCCAATAATAATAGGAATAAGTGATAAGGCTGACACATAAGTAATACACCACAGAAACATAAAAAACGTGTTGCCAAAATGCGACTTCAGCCAGCATCCAAGAAGCCAACGTTTTCTTCTTCCTCAACCTGCTGCTCTGTTATTTGCTGTTACTTAACTTCAATAATCCCCCCACAAGTGGGAAGGGATCGAAGGAGACCAGTCTCAACTTGGAGACAAGAGAGAAGAATGTCTTTAGGGGCAAAGACTTCGTAAACACATCGGCTAACTGCAGAAAGGAAGGGGAAATAAACCTGTCTTTGTAAGCATCTCGAACAAGGTGGCAGTCCAATTCAATATGCTTCGTATGCTCATGGAAAATCGGATTCGCCAGAATGTGCAAGGCGGCCTTATTATCACAAAACAAGTCAATAGGTAGTGAAGCGGAAACATGGAAATCAGAAAAGAATATATGATATCCAACGGAGTTCACAAACTGTTGAAGCTAAACTCCTATATTCAGATTCAGCAGTAGATCGAGAAACGGTGGACTGCTTCTTGGTTTTCCAAGATATCAACGCATCACCAAGAAATACGCAATACCCTGTGAGAGAAAGTCTGGAGTCCAAGCATGATGCCCAATCCGCATCACAGTACACGCGAAGGACTAACGAATTTGCAGCAGGAAAATACAAGCCTCTTGAAGGACAACCTTTTAGGTAACGGACCACCATTGTGAGTCACAGGGGTGATTCAAGTGCTAACTCAGCTGCTGGACTAAATAAGAAATATCCAGTCGGGTGAAACCAAGATAGAGCAAACGCCCAACCAATCTCCTATAGGATTCAGGGCGCGAGAAAGGGGAACCTGATCCAGCAGCCAATTTCAGACCCGGAGGGAATGGACTAGAAACAGATTTAGCTTGAGCTAAGCCAGTATCTCGTACAATGTCCAGCACATATTTAGTTTGTGCCACGTATAAGCCTGAAGAACCACGAGCAATTTCAAGCCCAAGAAAATACCTCGCATCCCCTATATCCTTAATAGTGAATAGTTGGTGAAGATACCGTTTAACTGCAGTAATATCATCGAGAGAAGGACCTGTGATGAGGATATCGTCCACATAAACGAGCAGAGCCATAATGCCTGAAGAAGAAGGCTTGATAAACAAGTAGTGGTCGTGGACAGATTGAGCGAATCCATAAGCCGTAGGCTTCAAAATGAACTCTGCATTCCATTGACGTGAGGCCTGCTTGAGACCGTATTAAGAACCCTGCAACTTACAAACCATGTTAGGAGGAACATTATATCCATCAGGAGGCAACATGAAAATTTCTTCTTCAAGGTACCCGTAAATAAATGCGTTATTTATGTCGAGCTGTTGAATAGGCCAAGAATAAGCAGCAACAACAACGAGGAAGATACGCACAGTTACACACTTTGCCACCGGTGAAAAACTATCCGTATAGTCAATGCCCTCAATCTGGTTAAGCCCTTGGCCACTAGACGTGCCTTGTATTGTCCACTGTCCCATATGCACGAAGCTTGGTTTTAAAAATTCACTTACAGCCAATTGCACGTTTACCGGGCGGCAAAGGAGAAATTTTCCAGGTGTGATTAGCCTCCAAGGCTTGCAACTCCATATCCATGGCCTCCCTCCACTCCTTGTGTTGAACTGCTTCAGAGAAGGATTTGGGCTCCTGCAAGACAGACAAGGAAGCTACAAACGATATGTATGCAGGAGTACACGAATGCAATGAAGAAGGATGTTGACTAGAGCAAACAAAGTCGTTCATCCAAGCAGGACGCTGAAAAATTCTAGTGGAGCGTCTAAGTGGTTGTACTGAAGCTGGAGAAGAGTCAGAGGTGGACAAGGACGGCTCAGGAGATGGTACAGAAGCAGAAGAAGTATCATGAAAAGGAGAAATAATATCTGCAAAAGGATTTAACAGAGGCAGAGGACAAGAGTTAGTGTTTGGAATAGAAACAGAGAATGGAAATACATCCTCATAGAATTGGACGTCTTGAGATACAATAACACGATTGTTGTCCATGTCAAACAACTTATATCCCTTTAGTGTCATGGGATAACCTATGAGAATACACTTGAAGGTCCTGGGATGAAACTTAGACCAATGGGGCTCAATATTTGCTGCATAGCAAAGGCTACCAAAAATATGAAGATGGTGATAAGTGGGAAGTGTACCGGTTAAACGCTCGAAGGGTGTTTTCCACTGAAGAATCTTAGAAGGTGTCCTATTAATCAGGTAAGTGGCTGTGAGAATAGAATCACCCCAAAACTTAAAAGGTAATGAAGCTTGGATTAACAAGGCTCTAGCTACATCTAGGAGATGTCTGTGTTTACGTTATATCCTACCGTTTTGTTGAGGCGTATATGTGCAAGAAGTTTGGTGGATGATGCCATTCTCTTGACAAAACATTAGGCAATCTTTGTTCAAGAACTCAGAACCATTATCCGTTCTGATCATCTTAATATTTGTAGAATGTTGGGTTTTAACCATAAAAAAGAAGGATTTTAGGACAGAGGTTACTTGGGATCTCTGTTTTAGAAGGTACGTCCAAAGGGAACGAGAGTAATCATCAAGGATTGTCAATACATAGCTGCAGTTTGAGATGGTATAGGTTGTATAGGGTCCCCAAATGTCTAAGTGTATTAAATCAAATGGGGCTTTGGCTTGTGAATCACTTGGAAGAAAAGGAATTCTAGTTTGTTTGGCCTTATGGCACACTTCACATGGTTCAGTAGATGCAGCATTAGAACAATTAGGAAGATGAATGTGTTTCATTACGATCAAGGGAATATGCCCCAATCTATGATGCCAAGTCTGAGCATTACAATGAATATCAGCGGAATTTGAAGAACTATTACAGATAGCAGAGATGGAAGTAAGATTATATGAAGTCTGTCTAACAATATACAAGTTTCTGAACAGATTTCCTTCAAACAGACTCGCTTTACTGGCTTGGTCCTGCAACAAACACTTAGAATCAGTAAATTGAAAGGTGTAAGAGGTGTTACGGCAAATTTGGCTAACGGATAATAGGTTGACAGAGAACAAAGGAAGGCAAAGGACTTGAGTAAGAACGACGTGCTTATTTAAGTGAACTGTTCCAATGTAAACCACTGTTTTATAAGTGCCATCAGGTAAATGTATGTGTATAGGTTGTGCAGGAGTAGTGTATGAATGAAATAACTGGAGATTAGCATAATATGGCTTGTAGCTCCTGTGTCTATTATCCAACAGTCCAAATCAATATCTGAAGGTTCAGAGATATTACCTATGAATTCAACATCATCATGGCAGGTGAAGTTTGAATAGCTACTGATAGGATCGCCAGCTGCAGTGCTCTTTTGCATCAGTTTGATTAGGTCTCCCATTAATTCAGTCATGACTGATAGGATTCATTTGCAGTCACATGTTTCTCAGATGTTGCAGTAGCTACAAAAGGCTTAACATTTATCGCCTTCTTTCGCTTATCACCCAACGCTTTGTACCAGTCTGGTACACCATGGATTAAAAAGCACGTATCCATCGCGTGCACATTCTTGTGACAGTGTGTGCATGTCAAGCTTCGCTTATCCACATAAGGTCTTTTCCTGTTCTGAAATCTATCATTTCCATCTCTCTTGCTGTCTCTAGATATAAATTGATAGGCCATGTGTTGAGGAGTTGCAGTCGTTTCTATATGCACTTGTCTCTGTTTCTCCACCGTGTAAAGCATAGAAAATGCTCGTTCTATAGTTGGCAAAGGATAGTACTTGACTTCTTTCACTGTCGAACGTTTAATGTAACCCCATAAGAAACTGCATAAGTCGCATATGTTCATTCCGTTCTTCTATCGCTTTGTTGATTCCGGAAGTACAACAACCACAAGTGCATCTTGGATTAGGTGCTAAAGATAGCAGCTCGTTCCAAAACTTCTTCAACTTAGTAACATAGGCTGTTAATGTCTAAGCATGCTGTGGGATGGATGCAATTTCACGTTGGATTTGGTATACCATCAGTCTATTACTCTTGCCATAATAGCTCTGTATTTCTAACCAAAGTTCTCGCGAGGAAGCGACAAACATGAAGGATTCGACGATCTCCTTCGAGATAGAGTTCCATAACCAAGAGGTGACCATTAGATCAACTCGACGCCACTGTTCGAACATTGTGGTTCCTGCAGCTGGTCTTGGAAACGTGCCGTCAATGAAGCCAAGCTTCAGTTTTGTTCCTAAAGCCACATAGATAGCACGACTCCATGTTAGGAAGTTTGTACCATCCAATGGAGAGGATGATAATGCCAAACTAGAGTTTTCTGATGGATGAATATACAGTGCCTCACGCTCTATCTGCTCTGCAGTCGTTCTGTCAATTGGCTTGGAATCTGCCATGGCTCACTGATTCTGTATATTGCATACAATTGTGTATCCAGAGACCTTCATAGAGAAGGCTCTGATACCATGTTGAATTGCAAAGGAAGAAAAACAATTGAAGCTGTAAACATTTGGGAGAAAATTGTGTTCTCCATTTCTACAAAATATCTCTGTTAATTTTCTGTTACAGAGAAGACGATCACTCCTGCTCTATATATATACATATGCCACGCAAGATAACTGCCAAAGTAACAAACTAACAATATGACGATGACCTGGCCCAATAATAACAGGAATGAGTGACAAGGCAGACACATAAGTAATACACCACAGAAACATAAAAAACCTGTTGCCAAAATGCGACTTCAGCCAGCATCCAAGAAGCCAACGTCTTCTTCTTCCTCAAGCTACTGCTCTGTTATTTGTTGTTGCTGTAGCTGCTGTTGCTATTGCTTAACTTCAATATGGTAATTAGAATATTCTCCCAAAAATCAGTTGGATTTGAGAAATTGGAGATTCTTGGGAATTGAATACTATGTTTGGTTTTGATTTTGGCCCATGTTTGAGATAGGCCAAAATATATACTATGTTTGTCTTGTTTTATTTCACCAGTTTTAGGAATATTTTGCATTGTTTTAAAACAGTATTTTGATTATTTTTTGTTTAAAAAATATACATATATATAAATATATACATATATTTTTTCATACATATACATATACATATAAATATACATTTTCATACATATACATATAAATATATATAAAAGAGACATGATTTGACAATGAACAGTACTTTTTGTCTCCACTACCCAACATCAAACATACCCATACTTATTTTATATTGTCTTCAAAACCAAATCCAAACATACACACTATTTCTAACTTATACTTATTTATCTTTGTTTTTCTCTCTCTATCTCCACAAAATATCCCAAAACAAGTTAAAAACAAAACCAAACATTATGGAAATTTTTTTCTAATGGCAGGAAAATTTCCACGTGGCACCTTATGTGACAACCATCGTTGGCCATTTTGTAGGATACTAGAGACATTTTTCATTATTTCTTCTTCAATTTCAGCTTTCGATTTTACAGTTGAAAATGTCTTAAATCTCCTCCAAAATGACTAGAAATGATTGGCACATAAGCTGCTACGTGCAACTTTTCCCGTCCATTTGGAAAAAAATTTCCAATTCTCAAAAGAGTCAACCATAAGTGAAGATGATATTTAGCTTGGGGTCTATGAGTCTGTCTCATCGAGATAGACAAAGTCAAGTATCCATTTAAAATATTTTCACACAAATTAAATGAATCATTTCTGTTAAACACCATGACAGCAAAAAGCACCAAGTTCGTCGAAAGCATGTTCGAGAAAAAAAAATGCTTATATGGGAGAACAGGTTGCCTGCAACCGAGGCCACGAGGATGAAGACATGCAACATGTTGCATATTGGGTAATGGCATAACCACATATGCCCTTGCTGTGAAAAAATAGAGAACCCCATATCCGGGACAAAAATCCGGGCAAGAGAAACCTGAACCGAAACAAGACAAGACAAAGGTAAGAGAAAGGATTTTTACAAAGCAAAGTAAAACTTGCAGAATGTAAAAATATCAAAAGTGAGACTGTTTGCATATGACGACAAAGGCCAACAGTCAGCAAAGCAGTAAAGCCAAGCAATCACATGGCCGATAAGCCATCATGATCATCAGCTGGAAAGGAAACACTGACCGGCATGCCATCATAATCATCAGCTGGAAAGGACGCAGTGATGATGAACGCAATGACATATCTGAAAAAGACAAGAAAATGATGAACATAGTGACGTCATAAAAAACAAGTTTGAAGTCCGTGGGCGACTATAAATAAGAAGGCATTGAAGGAGATGGAGATTATCGAAAATTTTCTCTAACTCTTCAAAGCATAATAAGATTTTAAGCTTCCAAATCTTTGTAGTTTTTAATTCTCAGTTTCATGGGGGTTTCCCCAACAAGTATAGTCGTCTTAATGAGAGGCTAAAATAGTTGTCTCCCCCTATAGAGAAAGAAATATCTTTGTAATATTTTAAATTTGTCTTCCATAAAAAAAGGCTTCTGTTCAATTTATTTACCCAAAATTTTATTAAGTCTCTATATTTTAGTATCTTTTACGCTCTAAAGTAGAAAACAAACTAGGGTTTTATTGTTTTGTTGCTGAAGAGGCCAAGTGCCTGCAGACCATCTCCAACGGCAGCGTGGTTGGAGGAAGTCCGTAAAATCAAGGACTTGGAATACTTTTTTGGTATTTTAATAATTAATTAATGTATTTTATAAATAAATATATGTTATTGAACATATGTAAACTAAATAATAATTTAATTTAGTTAGTAATATATAATTGTTATAAATACTTTTTTATTTATATCCATATAAATATTTAAATTTGAATAGTGAATTGTAGTATATTAATTTTTTATATTGTAATTTGTTAATTTAATTTTTTAAATTTTAAAACATATATATATTTTAAGTATTTTAATATTTAGTTAATATATTTCTTAAAAAATATAATTTTATGAAAATATATTAAAACTAATAATAAATTAAATTAATTAATAATATGTAATTTTTTAAAATGCTCTTTCCCAAATAAAAGTGAAAAAATATTTGCACACTTAAATGTCTAAGAAAGGGGGCAAAATTGATATTTTCTAAATAAAAGTAACAGAAAAAAAGGCCAAAAATGATGCCAACTCGCATCACCGGTGCGTGTTCATCATTCTCCTTAAAAATCTAATGGAGATGAGGTATTTTGTTATCTGTTAAATAACACGGAGGTGTTTTATTTATAAATATAAAATAAGAGAATTTTTAGCTATTTTTTTAATTTGCTTTATTTTTTCAAAATAACACGAGGGTATTATACAATTTACCCTCCATTTAATTGTAGGCACGTGACTTATGTTATCAAGTAGCAACTGAGGAGGATGACTAAGTATTAATTTTGCAGATTTAATTCAAAGATATATATATATATATATAACATAAATAAATCAAGAACTTATTCTACTTCAAAAAAAGCTTTCCTTTGTATCGGGTGCTGCAAAAAAATTTGACCAAACTGTAATTTTAGTCTTTATATTTTAAGGGGTAGTGTTTGTCATTACCTAAGTGATGCACTTACAATCTACGACATTATAAAAAATATAGTTTTAGTAATAAGATATTAAGTAATAATTTAAAGTTGTCATAAAAATATAAGTGACAACAATTTTGATTTTGTCACTATCTAATTATCATTGAGAAGAATTATGTATAAACTTGTAACTATACATATGTCTCACTAATTGTATCAAAATAAAAATTCTTATCACTAAATTTGTATAATTAGTGACAATATTAAAATTGTCACTAATTTTTCTATAGCTAATCTTCTATTTTCGCGTGATGCAATTTTGAGACATTTTAATTAGTCCTTTCCATAGAAATCAACGTAAAATCCGCGGAAGCGATTAGGGAAAAAAAGGTGTTTTTTGCCAATTAAATGTCAATTTTGGAAATGACAGCTTACCGTGACATTAGATTTAGACATTTTGGAAGAAAATTAACACCCCAATAGATGCAAAATGTCCAAAATTTTCCTCCAAAAAATATTTAGATCTAATGCTGATGATGGTAATTTTGGAAAAGACCAATATATCCTCCGGGTGAGGGTAAAAGTGTCTGCATACTTTGAAGGTATTTGATCAAGAGTCAATCCCTTGAGGGTTACATATTTAGAGCATACTTGATGCCTATAAACGGGGACACTTAGCACCATTTATGGGGTGTGGACAGTGAACATGGGGACGTGAATAAACCTGCCAATACGGCGGGATAGCAGGGAGATAAAAGGGAAAAATCTGAAGGGAAAGGTAAGTTTTTTTTTAGGAGTTGGTTTTTAACATTGAATGCTATCCTGAAAAAAGGGTTATCACTTTGAGATGAGAACTGACTTGAGCGTCGGAGCATCTTCGCCGGGACACATCCCGGCTAAGTAATGTTCGTTTCTTGTTTGCAGAGTATTGTTGAGTACGCACGTCAGGCTGCTAACTAGCTTGGGAAGAAGCTGAGTTTTCGAGCCGGATCATTTTGGCGCCGTCTGTGGGAACGTTAATTGACGGAAAGACGTTCCAAGGAGCATATGCCGGAAATGGAGACTCCGGCGGAGGATCGAGAACCAATTGTGCATTTGTCACGACGAGACATGGAAATTCCAGTGAATGATCGGGAATTAACGGTACATTTAACGCGGCGAGAATTGCAGCAGATGATGGAAGAGGCAGGAAGAAATGCCCTTGTAGCGTATGAAAGGAGAACAACTACTCCACTTGAAAAAGAAGTAGCGGGAAAAAGGTTGTTCCAGGAAGGGGATGAAGGACGCGATCTCGAGGGAATGAGTAAACAAGGGGCGAATAAGAAAGGTCATCCTCCCTCTGAGGTCGGGTCAAGTAGCAGAGCTCTAAGTCGTCCAAGGGGACCAGCAATCTCGCGAGCAGAGGTAGATAACGTTAGTAAACAGATAGCTTTGCTGGGAAAGCAAATTGATGAACTTAAAAAGAGAGGGGAGATAGTAGCACATCAGATAGCTTTGCTGGGAAAGCAAATTGATGAACTTAAAAAGAGAGGGGAGATAGTAGCACATAATCGGAATTCGCCTTTCGCCAATTGGATACTTATCAAAACGGTAAATCCAAGTTTTAGGATGCCAGATCTCCCAAGGTATGATGGAACACGGGATCCACAAGAACATATAGCCGCTTTCGACATGGTAATGAATTTATACGGGTAGGCAAGTTCCATAGTTGCTAAGTTATTTGTCACTACATTGACAGGGAAGGCTCAAGAATGGTTTACGAATTTGCCACCTGGCAGCATAGAGTCATACGAGCAATTGGTGCAGAAATTCGCGTTCCATTTTGCAAGCAAAAGAAAGCAAAAGAGATCGGCCACGCATTTATTTACTATCCGACAAGGGGAAAATGAAAGTTTGAAAAATTTTATGGGACGTTTTAATAACGAAACATTGGAGGTGCAGGATCTTAGGATAGACATGATGACTAGTATCCTTATCCATGGGTTGAAGAAAGGAGTTTTCACATCGGCCTTAGCACGGGATCCGCCAATAGATACAGAGCAGTTGATGGCGATGGCGCAAAAATACATTGATGAAGAGGAGATGAACGCAATGAAGGATGAGGAATGGAGAGTTACATCAGAACGAGCGAGAGATGGAAGATTCATTAGAGATCGTGATATGCGACCTAAAAAGGAGAAAGAAAGGGAACCACCTTACCAGCCGAAATACAGTAAGTATACTCCTTTAAATATGACCAGGGCTAAAGCTCTCATGTTGGTGGAAAGAGATAATGTGTTGATATGGCCGAAGCACACAAGGACTACTCCAGCTAAAAGATTTTCGAACAAATACTGTCGGTTCCACCGAGAAAGAGGACATGATACAGAAGAGTGTTACCAATTGAAAGACGAGATAGAGCGATTAGTGCGACAAGGGTATATCAAGAGACAGAATCCCCATAATTTTGAAGAAAGGAGACGGGATCGAAGAGGCAGGTCGAGAAGCAGGGATCGCAAGCCAAATTGGGCAGCTGAACGGGGGAACCAGACGGTGGCAGAGAACGCGCCTGTGAAAGGCATCATCCATACTATCGCAGGGGGATCAGAGGGATGGTCGAGAAGAGCTAGAAGGAGATTTGAGAGAGAGACTAGGTTGGAACAACGTAAACAAGGGGTGAATATGACGAGCAACCCCGAGATCGTGTTTGGAGATCAAGATGCAGGTACCAGGATCGTGACAGATAATGATCCAATGGTGATAAGAATGGACATAGCAAATTTCACAGTCCATAAGGTTTTGGTAGATAACGGGAGTTCGGCAGATATAATTTTCAAAGAAGTATTGAATAAGATGGGGCTTGATAATATAAGGATGGAACCAGCGAGTACTCCATTGGTTGGGTTCGGAGGAGGCGAGGTCGCATCACTCGGGATAGTGGATTTACCTGCATCCTTGGGAGAAGAGCCGAAGCGTAAAACGTTGATGGTAAAATTTTTAGTTGTTGATATGCCTTTTGCTTATAATGTTATCCTGGGGAGACCCGGGCTTAATTCTTTCAGGGTAGTGGTATCAACATATCATCTCAAAATGAAGTTCCCTACTCAATCCGGAGTAGGGGAGGTCGTGTGCGATCAAATTGAAGCTAAAAGGTGTTATAACTTATCTCTGGGAAAGAGAGAGAAAAACGAAACGAGG
>NC_026153.1:12209504-12218510 GCF_000512975.1 Sesamum indicum
GCAATCATTGAGGGAGAGGTAAATAAATTGCTTAGAGCAGGTTATGTATCCGAGGTTCAGTACACGGATTGGTTAGCTAATGTGGTGGTGGTACCGAAACCGGGTGGTAAATGGAGAATGTGTACAGATTTTACAGATCTCAATAAGGCGTGCCCAAAAGACCCGTACCCATTGCCGAGGATCGATGTTCTAGTGGACTCAACAGCTGGATATAAGATATTTTCCATGATGGACGCGTATCAGGGGTATCATCAAATTTATATGGCAACGGAAGATCGAATAAAGACCTCCTTTGTGACTGATCGTGGTATTTTTTGTTATAATGTTATGCCTTTTGGATTGAAAAATGCAGGGGCAACGTATCAAAGGTTGGTGAACAAGATGTTTGCCCAGCAAATCGGGAAAACCATGGAGGTGTATGTGGACGACATGCTGGTTAAAAGTCATAAACCGGACGAACATTTGGAGCATTTGAAGATAGCTTTTGCGATCATGAGAGAACATGGGATGAAACTTAATCCCAGCAAATGTACATTCGGTGTCGCTGGAGGCAAATTTTTAGGCTATATGGTCAGCGAAAGAGGAATAGAAGCAAACCCAGAGAAGATAGAGGCCATATTGAATCTGAAGTCACCCACATCCATCAAAGAGGTTCAGAAGTTAACAGGTAGAATTGCCTCTCTTAATCGCTTTATTTCTAGATCTGCAGATCGCAATTTACATTTCTTTAAAATATTGAGAAAAGTGAAAGGATTTGATTGGACCGAGGAATGCGAGCAAGCTTTTAGGAGTTAAAAACTTATTTGAGGTCGTCGCCTCTTTTGGCAAATCCCAGAGAAGGGGATATATTATATCTTTATCTAGCTATTTCTGATGATGCTGTTAGCTCGGTATTGATAAAAGAAAAGGGAAAGATCCAGAACCCAGTGTACTATGTGAGTAAGATGTTGCAAGGAGCGAAAACCAGATATGCTGAGATAGAAAAACTGGCGTTGGCTGTGGTGGTGACAGCTAGGAAGCTAAGGCCATATTTTCAATCGCACCGAATAATGGTAAGGACGAATCATCCCCTCAGAAACATTCTTACCCGGCCAGAGGCTTCAGGTAGAATGATAAAGTGGGCAGTTGAATTGGGGGAGTTCGACATCACCTATCAGAGTCGAACAGCAGAGAAAGCTCAGATTTTGGCCGATTTCATGGTAGAGATATCCAGTGTTCCAAAGGATCTAGAAGTATGGATGTTACACGTGGATGGATCCTCCAATGCGAACAATGGAGGAGCAGGGATACTGATCGAGGGAACAGGAGGTATGGAGATTGAGGTCGCTGTTCGACTATCTTTTCCTATTACAAATAATGAAGCCGAATACGAAGCCTTACTCTTGAGTCTGGAACTAGCATTGGAAGCTGGAGCGCAGATCCTTGAGGTTTACACAGATTCGCAGTTAGTCGCTATGCAGATCGAGGGAATATATGAAACCAAAGAGAAGTCTATGACAGAATATTTGAAGAGAGCAAAGGAATGGATGCAGAAATTCTCCAAATGCACTGTCCAACAAATTCCAAGGAGTGAGAATGAAAGAGCCGATGCCTTATCAAAGTTAGGGGCTACGTTAGTAGGTATAAAGGACAGAAAAATCATAGTGATGGTAAAGGAACGATCAGCGATCTCAGAAGGGATAGAAACCAATGTGGTAACTTCAAGGTGTCTGTGGATAGAAGATATTGCAACATACCTTAGAGAGGGGATTTTACCTGCTGATGCTGGGCATGCTAGACGCATCAAGTTTAAAGCTCCAAGGTTTGCGTTAGTAGGGGCTCAATTGTATAAAAGAACAGTAGAAGGACCTCTCCTCAAATGCTTAGATGACTCACAAGCCAGGTATGTTCTACAAGAAATTCATGAAGGAAGCTGTGGAAATCATTCGGGGGCTAGATCCTTAGCTCAGAAGGTAACCCGACAGGGGTATTTTTGGCCTACGTTGATGAAGGATTGCAAGGAGTTTGTACGAAGGTGTGAGAAATGCCAGAAATTTGCCTCATAGATTCACACGCATGCAGTGCCAATGACCCCTATTTCAATTACATGTCCATTCGACCAGTGGGGTATAGACATAATGGGACCTTTCCCTCCAGCTCGAGCTCAAAAGAAGTTTGTCATAGTAGCGGTGGAATATTTTTCTAAATGGGTGGAGGCAGAAGCTGTTTCAAAAATCACGGAAAGGGAAACAATAAATTTTATATGGAAAAACATAGTCTGCAGGTTTGGAATACCTAGGGTGTTGATATCTGATAATGGGACACAATTTCAAGGAAGAAAGATAACTGCGTGGTTGCAAGAGCTGAAGATACAACAAAACTTTACGGCAGTAGGACATCCCCAATCGAATGGTCAAACGGAGGTCACGAACAGAACTATATTGTAGCACTTGAAAGCCAGGTTGAGTTCGAAGACAGAATGGAGTGATGAACTCCCAGGAGTGTTATGGGCTTATAGAACGACTCCTCGAACTTCAACAGGTGAAACTCCCTTTTCTTTAGTTTATGGTTCTGAAGCTGTAATTCCTGCAGAAATAGGAGAAGAATCGCAAAGGATTGTAAGCTTTGACCCAGAGAGGAATGGAGGACAACGAGCATTCGACCTGGACATACTGGAAGAGAAAAGAGATGCGACGCGAGTAAGGATGTTGCACCATAAAAGTCTGATGCTGAGGGGTCACAATAAAAATTTAAAACCCAGATCGTTGCAGGTTGGGGACCTGGTATTAAGAAAGGTGGAGGTTTCGAAGCATGTGGGGAAGCTCGATCCCAACTGGGAAGGGCCTTTCAAAGTTGTTGAGATCATCGGGAAAGGGACATACAAGTTGCAAGATGTTCAAGGTAATGAAGTACCTCGACCGTGGAACATATAGAATCTTAAAAGATTCTATATTTAGAATATCCTTAAATGGATGCCTGAGAAAGGCTATTTAACTAAAGGGTGTTAGCTCTGGGTTAGAATAATGTGTGAAAGATTACGAACATATACTCTGTAAAAGACCGATATATCTTGTAACCTGTGAAAGGTTAGAATATGGCCTGGAAAAGGCTAAATAAAGTTCTTTTCTTTGTTTGTGAAATTCAAGAAATAGTTCTTCTATGATCTATACGAGTAAAACAAATTAAAAAGGTAGATTGAATCTGTGAAAGATCAAATTATCACGATCAAAGGAAGGGATGTTATATAAAATAACAGAAGATTCCAAGGGTTTGAATTACATATTTTCTATCTCGCTTAACAGAACAGAAAATTCATCATTCTCAGTAATGGGGGAGTCATCTTCATCTGGTAGAGGTTGAAGGTTGGCATCGAGGCAAGGATTGAGACGAGAAACATCAAAGCCCGGAGCAAAGCCATGGAGAAGAGTCACTTGAAACTTACATCTATCTCGGCTGCTTTAATTTCCATAGCAGTGTCAAAGGTGGATGTTTTCAGAAAATCTCGGACACCGTTAAGGCGAGCCTCACGAATTTGTTGCGTGAATTCTTCGGATTTGAGGAAGGACTCACGACCTTCAATGGCTCCCGCAATCTTTCCCGCCGCATGGCCAACTTCAAAACCTCTCTTTTCCCCGATGGCAGCTGCTTTCTCTGCTTCGGAAACCATTTAAGTCTCTAACTCTTTAATACGGGCTTCCATCAACGACCTCGACCGCAGCCATTCTTCTTCTTTGGAGTGGAAGGTTGAAATTTGAGCTCTCAATTCTCGATTAGCGCGGTCAACTCGGAGATGGTTTTGACGAAAACCAGCACATTTCAGAGTTAAGCCTCGAATAAAGTTCGCCGTCTAGCAATAAAACACGAGAGTTAAAGAAACGGTAGAGGATAGAGAAGGGAGCCAGAAAGAAAGATACCTGAACTAGGGAATGGGCACAGTGCTCTTCCATTCTGGTGAAGGGGGTATGTAAAAGAGCAGCTTGGTCGATGGGGAGGCAGCTCGCATCATACAATTCCCAAGAATCTTGACCTGACCGGGTTTTAAAGACAGAACTTCGAGGAGAGATCTGCCAATCGGGAACCCATTTTTCACCTTCCAATTGAGCTCGGGGATGGTCTGGACCACGTAGGTCTAACCGGGCAGTCCTCCAACATTCTGTGATACTCCGCAGCATGGTCATATCCCTTTCTTCCTCTAGCCTAATCTCTTCAGAGGGTAATCCCCCTTCGCCAGACTGAGACCGTGATCTGATCGAGTTGGGACGAAGGGGAGACTTACCACGGGATTTCCGTTTTCTCGAAGTTTCAGCAAGGTCCTCAACAGGCAAGAGGTGATCTTGCGACCTTACACTGATAGAAGGAATTACGGAGGCGGGCTGACGAAAACCCCTTGATTGTGTCTCTTCACTACCAACTTCGATAGGAGTGGGCCCCGGGGCTGGCGGAACATCTGCGTCGGGGGTCGAAGAACCCACAGGGGTAGGATGAGAAGAGGTCTCCGGTGCAGTACTTCGAGCACGAGCACGAGCTTCGAATTGGGCTCGAAGTCGACGATTAAGGCGAGCTTGACTCACCATACTCACTGCAAATAGAAAAAGGGATCAGTTAGAGATAAAAAAGATTGGTATACCAGACAGAATAAAATCTGGGAAATTGTATCACCTAAGGAACCCTCCACCTGGAGGGGAGCAGGTGTTAAGTGAGCAAGCCAGAGGATTTCTTCTACTAAAAGCTTCTTCGGATTATACCGATAGGTGGTAATGCTGCTTATTTGATCCCCATCTAAGCCCTCACCTTCGATCACAGGGGTCGGTTTATCTACCTTCCAATCAAGGGAAAAGGGCCACTCGCGACCGGTAGGAGTTTTGACAAAAATGAATTTAGTCTTCCAAGGGCCAACATTGGAAGCAAGGGGATCAAGGAACCTACACTCTTTGCGAGAGGTTAGGTAGAAAAAACCAGCATCCCCAGACCGTGCGGAAGTCGTAAAGGAGTACAATGACTAAAAATTTTCAAAACTTGGCTCAAACCTATGTACTCGCATGACGATGATGAAAAGGATAATATGCCGAATCGAATTGGGGGACAATTGCATAGGACATATATTCAGACGACGTAAAATATGGGCTACACAAGGAGCTAAAGGAAAACGCAACCCAGCTTCAAAATGCTGTAAGGAAAAAGAACAAAAGCCCGGAGGAGGCTGGTGCATACGGTCAGTAGGTTGGGGGATAATTATTTCATAGTTAGAAGGGATAAAAAATTTTTCCCTTATATTTTGGACCTGTAACCTCACAGTACTAGATATCTCCATCCAGGGGTTTCGCTGCAATGTAGAGGGGGAATACTCGGGTGCAGGAGCTTCGTTAGAATTAGATCTAGTCAGAGGAGTAGGGGGGCGAGATCTACGTCTAGAAGGCACTAAGTCTCTAAGGAGTATATTAGATGGAGTAGAGGAAGAGACAGCAGCAGAATTAGATCCTATGTCAGAAGTGTTAGGAGAAGACATAGTACCTGTCAATGGAGATGAAGATCGAAAGCTGATGAGGAAAGTCGACGAAGAAGGCACTGGAAGAAAGCAACTGGAGATTGAATTTTTCAGAACAGCAACGTTCGGGAGCAGGGGAGAAGGAAGGAGCAATTTGAAATGAATTTGTATATATATTGCGAGGAAGGCGGTTTCAAATTCGACCGTTGTCCAACCAACAAGCGACATCTGTATTGTAAAAAAGGTATAAATTGCAGAAGGGGCCGATGAGCGACACATGTAAGCTCGAAAACACTCCGAGATCATCAGCTCAACAGTCGGACGAGACTTTTCGACTTCTAGGGTGATGTCACTCGAAAGTGGGGGAGTAATGATGATGGTAATTCTGCAAAAGACCAATATATCCTCCGGGTGAGGGTAAAAGTGTCTGCATACTCTGAAGGTATTTGACCAAGAGTCAATCCCTTGAGGGTTACATATTTAGAGCATACTTGATGCCTATAAACGGGGACACTTAGCACCATTTATGGGGTGTGGACAGTGAACATGGGGACGTGAATAAACCTGCCAATACGGCGGGATAGCAGGGAGATAAAAGGAAAAATCTGAAGGGAAAGGTAAGTTTTTTTTTAGGAGTTGGTTTTTAACATTGAATGCTATCCTGAAAAAAGGGTTATCACTTTGAGATGAGAACTGACTTGAGCGTCGGAGCATCTTCGCCGGGACACATCCCGGCTAAGTAATGTTCGTTTCTTGTTTGCAGAGTATTGTTGAGTACGCACGTCAGGCTGCTAACTAGCTTGGGAAGAAGCTGAGTTTTCGAGCCGGATCAAATGCCACATCCAAAATTGCCATCCACATGGCAAAAAACACCCCGATAATTGTTGTGGCGGATCTTCAATCGATTATTATTTGACGGACAAAAATTACGATAAAATTATAAATTGTAGGACTAAAATTGTCAATACGTTATCTAAAGGCTCGTTGACAGGATCATGTTTGACTAATTTCCTTTTCTATATATTGTGCACGATCAAGTCCCAGCATCCCTTGCAAGCATCTTTGGATAGCAAATTGCAAATGCAGAAATAAATAACGAAGGGGGGAGAAAAGGAGATGCCTACATTGAAAATAAGTTAGTGCGATTCTCCTATCTACCTACAAGTGTACAATAAGACATTCACCCCAATGTGAAGACAAGGGAAAATAGAGAATTCATGCATGACACAATATACTCATTCTCCAGTCTGGACATGTGGGGTAATCTTATTATTCTCTGTATGTCAATGTTCAAATGACTGTTTCAGTCGAATTTGAATAAACTAAACACGATCAAGCTTGAATAATAATATTTGTTTTCGACTCGACTTGTGTCTTGTTATGTGAAGTATTATTTATTTTAATTTTGTAATAGTTAATAATTATGGTGATAAAAATTAATAAACGATAATTACATTCCCCTCCTATGCGGTTTAGTATAATTATATCTAGATCCCTATAATTTGAAAAATTATATTTAATGCCTTTAAAATTTGCTTACATCTAACAAATAAGTTCCATCATTAGTCGAAGATAAACGAATTTGCTTATATTAACAAAAAAATAAAAAAAAAATCTAGATTTATCTCCAATTGACTTATTACTGATTTATCGTAAATCAAATAAGTGTTTTAATGACCAAATTACCCTCATACAATATCATAAACCATTGCTTCTACAAGTAAAATATCAAAATATTAGCTAGATTTTGTTCAATGGGGTGAGTAAACTGAATCTATCATTGCATTTTTTATTAAGTTCAATAGACAATAGCAATGAAGTGCCCGAATTGGCAAATTTGGTTAATTATATATATGTATACTGTCATATTACTGCAACCTGGTGATCATGGAAACTCTTGCAAGAAAGAGAATTACTACTTCTTGCATATGTCATAAACCGAAAGAGAAATAATTACAGAAGCTGAAGCAGAAGCCCCCATACTAATATGGACTACTGTAGGCCATAAAAAAACTATGGCATATAGCACATTAAGAACTTAACCTTTTCACAGTTAATTCCTCTATATCCATATAGCATTAGCATTGATGAGCAATGGCTTGAGCTTGCCCCTTATATAGAGGCTCATGATCTCATTCGATCCACCGATGAATTGCTTCCCTATGAACACGGCCGGCACGCTAGGGTTGCACCCTAAAGCCATCAATGCCGTCTCTATTTCATGTCCATTTGGGAGCTCATCGAGCTCATGGATCACAAGTTTCGCCCCGAATCCACGGATAAGTGTTGTTACGGTATGGGATATGCCGCAACTGGTTTTGCTGAATATCACCACTGGATGCTCAGTCCCTAACTTCATCACCATGTCCATCGTTAGTCGGAAAAAACGTGAATTGTTTGAGCGATATATGTAGTAAGGATAGCCAATATATGTGTGATGGTGTGATGCGAGGCTCGACTCACTATCTTGAGTTAACAGATGGGCTCCCACGACGACCTCTTTATATAGGGGGAACGGATCGAAGAAGATATCAGAAAATATGCTTGGATTGTGGCTTTGATCGTTAGATGATAAAGGGTTTGAGGTGTCATGAATTGCAAGTTGCATGCAAAGGAATTGTTTCTGGAGAATTGCAAGAGTATAAAGGTAATAACCTTTATGATATTCTGCTGGAATATTTTTTTTTTTCTTTTCTGGGCTAACGACGTCGACAAAATATTGCTATATTGATGGGTGTCGAATTCACCAAAAATAATTCCTACGAACACTTTTGTAGATGTGTGAGTAGGGTCGAATCCACAGAGATTGGTTTTGAATTAATTCCTTCAAAAACGAAAATAATTAGGGGGAGTTTTGATTGTGAAGAAGAATAAAACTAAAAAGCTAATAAAATTAGAAGAGATAAATAGAAGAGGAGAGTATTCCAGTTAAAGACAGGATCACGCTTAATTCCACGGTTGATCATCGATGCAAAGATAACAATTATTCATGATAGATAAATTGGTTATGGCAATTGGTACGACCTAACGACCTCACCTTTCCTTACCTTGTGGATAGTCAAGGAACGTCCGTTGACTAAATCCCTAATCAGTAAACAACCTTGGGAACGTCCTCAAGATTTAATTTACCGACAGCATTAAGAACTAGAAAGGCCCAATTCTAACCAATAAATTCCTACGAGGATTTATTTAAGTTAGATTGTGCATTCCCCACAACATAATCGAAAACTTCTACATAATCAATTATGTTGTGTTACCACTAGTTATCGAACTAAACAAACAATTACGGATTTGAAAGTTCAATTGGCTAGGCAAATATTCTTGACAATAAATCAGATTATTTGTAATAAAAGCACAGAGAACAACACAAATACCAATACGAATAAAAGTAGAAAGCATAAATTAGATCTCACAACCCGTTGGATTTAAACGTTCACCAAGTCTTCAACCGGAATGAGAGATTTAGCTAAACATGCTCATGGAAGAACGCATGAAAAGCAAAATAATATAAAAACGTAGAGAAATAGAAGAGTTCAAAAGTT
>NC_026153.1:12225918-12297369 GCF_000512975.1 Sesamum indicum
GTCCGTTGACTAAATCCCTAATCAGTAAACAACCTTGGGGACGTCCTCAAGATTTAATTTACCGACAGCATTAAGAACTAGAAAGGCCCAATTCTAACCAATAAATTCCTACGAGGATTTATTTAAGTTAGATTGTGCATTCCCCACAACATAATCGAAAACTTCTACATAATCAATTATGTTGTGTTACCACTAGTTATCGAACTAAACAAACAATTACGGATTTGAAAGTTCAATTGGCTAGGCAAATATTCTTGACAATAAATCAGATTATTTGTAATAAAAGCACAGAGAACAACACAAATACCAATATGAATAAAAGTAGAAAGCATAAATTAGATCTCACAACCCGTTGGATTTAAGCGTTCACCAAGTCTTCAACCGGAATGAGAGGTTTAGCTAGACATGCTCATGGAAGAACGCAAGAAAAGCAAAATAATATAAAAACGTAGAGAAATAAAAGAGTTCAAAAGTTGTCTCTTAAAGTGAATTACATCACCTATTTATAATAGCTAGATACCTAGTTCTACTAGGATTAGAAGTAGATTCCTAGTGGAACTAAAAGACTTATAGAGATAAAATTATAATCCTAGTTAAACTCTTCCTTCATCAGAGGTAGTCCAAGCAGTTCCAAACTCCTGCCAAAAATTGAGTTTGAGTCTTGTTTAAATTTCCATTTTGGTGCTTTTCTTCATTTTCCATTCCTTTTGTCCTAATGCTACAAAATAATATTTAATTAGGAGCATTTGGTCACAAAATAGGATAAAATATTATATAAAATAAGCACAAAATGCGATCCTATCATATATATGACAAATTTTCTACTGTGTACGTGTCCCCATTAATCTTTTACCCTGTTTTGATTTTTGGTTTAGACATATATGCAATCTGAGAATACCACGCACCGTCCAAATTTTCAAGATTTGCAAAGGCCGCTGATAACAGGAAAAGGTGTTTGCTAAGGTTTATCAGCTTGTTGGACATCTTTTTCATCCAGCTAAAGATTCTTATTGCTGCTGATCACAACAAAAAAACAGAAAGTAAAGGTCTGTAGAACATATTCCTAACGACTCTTGAGATTGCAAAAACCTAGAATAAGATTAAATGTCCGTACGTACTGGAAGAAGGTACTGGAAGACCACATTCTCCAGTACAGTATAGAGCACCAAAAAGCAAAAAGAACAAACTTTTTCTGAGTCAATCTCTGTTGCATGCATTAGAGATATGGAGGATTATAATGTGCTGTAATGGTTCTTATCCTCATCTTGATTCTCTAGCTACATTTTCATGATGTTAATATGGTTACTAAAGCGATCGCGCGTGCGTACTTTTATCACGAGTCATGAGCTCTTGTATTCCTGTTGAGGTGAGTCTCAACCGTTGTTTGCCAAGACTAACTGTCTAAAGATTATATATTAAAAAAATTAAATAATTTTATTTCTAAATATATTAGCTAAATATCAAAATCTTTAATTTCATCAAATATATAAAAAGATAGGCTTAAAAATGTATTTTTGGTCTGATAACTCTAGCATTTTTGCGTTTTCGTGCTTTATCTTTATAAGGTAACAAATAGGTTCTGTAACTTTTTAATTTTTCATGATTTGGTCCTTTCAGTGCCAGAATTTACAAATGATGCGTGCAATTTCATGACGGACCCAACAAGCTTGGATTCGAGCAATGAACTTGCACCAGTCGAATAAAAGAATTTGGAAAATGTGACCTGCAAAACAACACGTTAGCATTTTGAGGTCAAGTTAGTCTCGAATTTAGGAATAAATAATCATAAAAAATAAATCGTAATGAGAAATTGAGATATGATTAAGAGATTTGTAGACGAAATTGTGATAAGAGTGCAATTCGATTGCTAAAGCAAGAATAGAAGGTGATTTTTCAGATTCTAAAGGGTGTCACAATCGAGGGACTGAACCTATATATTTAGAGGGGTGTCCCCTCTGCTGGACTCTCAACACCACCTTTACCCTCAGAAAAATGGGTCAAAGTACATGTAGATAAGAGTTGGTTCGATCTTATCTTCAACTAATCACCTCACAACAATATATGTTTGTCTAGGGGAGGACTCCTTGCAGGTGAGGCTCCTATTCTGCCAGGAGTCCCTCTAGGTTTAGGAGTCCTGGATCTTGGGGGCACCTCCCTTCTTTTGGGTTGTCCTGGTTGAGCCTTGAATGTGAGGCTGTTACATGGAAAATGTTTACCAGGCCTCCTTCTTGGATCAGGTCCATGGTTATTCCATTGGGCTACCCCCTTTTTGGGTTGTTTGGTATTCCCATAAGACACTAGATAGTTATTCCGTCTAGTTTCCACCACTTGTTCTAGTCTTTTCTTCTGATTCTTGCACTAGGATTGGGTTAGTCACCTCCAATTGTCTATTGGACTGAGGTGTACTACTGATGTAAATCTTTATTTGATATGCAAACTTTTACACCAATCTTGTATTCTATGACCTTGGAACTATCGACCATTGTTTGAGATTATTTCTCAAGGGAGTCCAAAAAGGAAGATGAAATTTCTCCATATAAATTTCATCGCCTCTGCTTCTATAATATGGGCAAGTAGCTCAGCCTCCACCCATTTAATGAAGTAATAGAAGAAATTTTCTTTGACCAGAAGCCATAGGGAAAGGCCCCACAATATCCATTTCCCATTGTGCGAAGGGACAATGTGATAATATGGTTGTGAGGGGCTCTACAGATTGATGTATTTCTGGAATTTCTCGCATTTGCTTACTAACTGCCGTGCATCTTGTTTCATGGAGGGTTAGAAGTATCCAACCCGCAAGGCTTTATTGGAAAGGATCTATGTTCCTGCATGCGCTCCACAACAACCACTATGTATGTCTTTAAGAATATGTGTTCCAGTTGGTAGATCGGTCTTTCAGTCTTACTGCCTCCCACGTATTATCAAGGAGGTGTCCCTCTTCGAGCCATTGGGTAATAGGCATCCTTCAATCTCTTATGGAAGATATTGCTTGAATACTAGACAAAGTATGGTGCTTTTGGTCTGGGGAGGTATTGTATGGTTATATGCCTCGTTCTGCAGTCTTCTAAAGTACTAGTAAGTTTCGAAAAAAATCTGCTTTAATATTTTCCTCCCTTAGGATTTGAATAAGTTGAAACCTCTCGAATCCTGTCTTTAATTATGCAATCTGTTGGAAGTATTGTATCGTATTTTCTTCTTTAACTTCGTATGAACCTTCCACTTGTTTGACTATGAGCTGTGAATCTGAATAAGCAATCAGATGTCTAGCTCCTACTTCATGCGCCATTTTAAGACCTGTCACAATTGCTTCGTATTCAGCCTTGTTGTTGGAGGTTTTAAACCCAAATTTGACGACGAATTCTAAATCTTCTCCTTGGGGTGAAGTAATGACTATCTCTGCATTGTTGTCGGGGGCAATTATGAGATATCATATTAAGTCAATTCTACTGATTATTTCACTAGTCATCCTGATGTATCCAGTTTCCCTAGAGTTTGCTTCAAAGGAAGGTTTGTCTTTACTCTAATGGGATGTGAGAGAAAATAGAGACGCAGTCTTCTAGCTGTAATGACAAGTGCAAGGGCCATTTTCTCAATAGGAGTGTATCGTTCTTATGCTCCGTTGAGTACTTTAATGATATAGTAAATCGACATTTATTTTCCATCTTCACGAATGAGGACAGAGTTGATAGCTTGGGGGGTGGCTAATAAGTATACATAGGGGGTATCCCCTGGAGACGGTTTCACCAGTAGGGGGAGCCCCGCTAAATATCGCTTGAGTTCCTCAAAGGCTTGTTAACATGCAATGTCCCATTCAAAATTTTTCGCCTTCGACAACACTTTAAAAAAGGGCAAATTTTTTTCCACTTACTTAGAGATAAAACAGCTGAGTGTTGCGACCCTCCCACCAGTCTTTGTACTTCATTAACGTTGGAAGGTGCTTTCATGTACAAAATGACCATAAACCCCAGGAAATGTCCTGTTTTTACTTCAAGTGCGCATTTTTCAAGATTGAGCTTTAATCGATAGTTCCTTATAATAGAGAATGTTTCCTCTAAGTCTACAATGTGATCTTTAGCCTCCTTGCTTTTTATTAGCATATCATCCATGTACACCTCAATATTCTTTCCAGTTTGTGAACAAAATATTTTATCCACCAAGTGTTGGTAAGTGGCTCCTGCATTCTTTAGGCTAAATGGCACTGCTACATAACAGATTCGGATTAAATTTTCATCCCTATTTGCTTCATTTTAAAAAATATAAGGGGCTAATTTAAAGCATTTTCAAAAACACAAAGAGGTAAAATTGCTATTTTTTTTCATAGGGGGATAATTTGCTCTTTTGCAATATCACAAGGAGGTTCTTTGCATTTTTTTCTATTGTAATCCATCGAGGTCTGGTGTAGTTATACATAAACTTTCTATGGTTTGAAAAATTACATCTAAACATTTGTTTCCATCTACTAAATAAATCCCTCCAGTAGTGAATATTCATAGAATTTGTTGATATTAGCAAAAAGTAGAATAAAAATCCATATTTACCTCGATTGACTCATTACTAACTTACTATAGGTTAAACAATTCAATTTCATTACTTTTCTTAAGGAAAATTTTAGAGAAGACAAAAAAATAATAATATTTAAAATGTTTGGACTAAATATGCTAAGCCCAAAAGTTTGGGACTATATATATGAAGAGGCTAAATTGTATTTACTGCCTGGTACATTGGTAGCTGGCATTTTAAGATTCTTGCTAAAGGGGTGACAAATTAATTTAACTTATAATTGAATAATTTTTAAAAATTAGAGGACTCTGGTCACCCCTGAATTTTTTACCTTTTCATAAGTTACCGATGTGGATGAAATTAGAATTTTTTAAACTGAGATTTTGCTGACTACGCATCCAATCGATTAACCCCCTAGCCATATAAGCAGTGATTAAAGTGCATTTATGCCCTGTATGTTCGGTAGGAGGTGGCATTTTAAGCACTGTAGGTACAAAAGACTGATATTTCTGTGTACTTGTTTCCCGATTTGTGAATAATATTTTAGCCTCCTTTTTGTAAACTTAGAATGTGAAGAACTTTATATTATTTTGTATATGAACTCTGTTCCAAACATTGTTCTCAAATTACCATATTAATACATCTTGACACTTATTTCGAATGTCTTATACCATGTTGTTAGCTTACACTGTAACCAGACAATCAAATTGACATACGTAAAAGTCATTTACCAAGTGAAAACAATGTACTGATACACATAATCTGATGACATAAAAGAAAAAAAAAAGTTCTGAAAGCGCAAAGTTAATGAATTAGGTAGGGGTACATACTTAATTGTTAGACCTTTGTCACTGCAATTCTTAAAATGCCACCTCCTAATATACAGGGCATACAAAGCAATGTAGTAATTGCTTAAGTGGTTAGGAGGCTGATTGGATGCTTTGTCAGCAAAAATCACAATTAAAAACAACCCTAATTTCATCTACTTCTACAATTTCTGGCAAATTATGAGACTCCGGTGACGGAAATCCTCTAATTACTAAAAGTTATTAAATTATGGATTATGATTTGCCACTCTTATAATTAGAGTCCTTAATTTGCCACATGTTCTAAAACATAGGACAATATATTCAATTTAGCTATATATGATGATCCTTTTATCAAATGGGACTAAAAGTACAATATTACTAATTAGGTTAATGGCCATATGTAATGCATGTGCTAGCTATCATTAAAATTTAATAAAAATCTAATTATGGGACTAACTCTGTGATTTTTCTTAAATATATGGTATGAACAATAAAATCTCAAAACCGTAGTATAATTTGGGTAGATGTTATATAAGGGTGATTTTTTATAACCTTTCTTTCTTCTCAGCATGTTAAACTTGGATCAACACCATTAATTTGTGGCACACTTTATGTATATACAAATTTTATAAATATCATTTAAAATAAAATATTATTTAATAAAATATATACAAAATAATAAGTTAATATTAAATTTGTAAAAGAATGGTGACTGAAAAAATATGAAAGAATATTAAAAGAAAAATAAAATAACTATCAAAAGATAATGAGAGTGGGAAGTTAGATGAAAATTTTTAAAAAATAAATTAAATGTAAAAAAGAGACATACCAAAAAAAAAGAGAGACACCAAAGAGGTGCTCTGCCTTAATATATAGTATAGATTGATAATTTATGGTACATTCTATGTATATGAGAATTCTGTAATACTATTAAAAATAATATATATATATATAAAATATTTATTGATAAAGTATATATAAAATAATAAGTTAATGTTAAATTTATAAAAAATATATTAACAAAAAAATGCATGAAAAAAAATAACTATCAGTAAGAGAGTAAGACGTTAGATGGATAAATAAACAAATTAAATTAAACAATAAAATAAGAAAAAAAAAAGACACCAATAAGATGCTCGTCCTTATTATAATATAGATATGCGAACAAAAATATTTTTTCGTTCTTTAATTTTACCCCCGTTGATTTACTTCTTTAAGTATAATTTTTGTTAATTTAGTCATTCAATTTACAAAAATACGTAAATATGGTCTGTTATATTTTTTAATTAATTTTTCAGTATTTATCGTCAGAATTTATCAGGTGTTTTGGTCGGAATTTTCAACTAGGATAGAAAATTGATGTGGTGGTGATGTTATAAGTGATTGAAAAATTTTGTTGCCAATTGGTCAACAAAAATTACGTCGAAATGCTCATTATGTCACTTGAACTACAACAAACACATATTATTTAATTACGATTTTTATATAAACTAATTTAAGTAATTATTTTATATATATATATATATTAACTTATTTATAGATGTTTAATTTTTAGATAAAGCGATAAAAAAATTATAAAATATATTTTATAATTTTATATTAAACTCTATAATGTGTGTAAAATTCGTGTAAACTATTGATAATTTATCGGATAAATGTTATATTTGGTCCCTTAAGTTTTTATTTAGAATCAGTTTAATTCCTCAAGTTTATTTTTTGATTCTAGCAACCTTTAAACTTTAGTTTTTGTCCCAATTTAGTTCCACTGATTATTTTTTAGCAAAAATGTGGCCGAATTTTGACTCTTCGGAGAATAAAATGGTCAATAAGTTTGACTTTATCACTTTAGTCTCTTAAGTTTGTAAAATTATCAAATCAGCCCTTTTTTAAATTAAAAAAATATTTGTTTTAATATTTTTTATGCTGATATGTTGTAATTATCTAATTTGAATAATAAAAAAATTCAACTCTTGCCAGCATGATAAGAATATATTGCTTAACTTAAAATAAATAGTCTCTTTTTCTTGTCAGTAGTTAAAAAAATTAAAATTATGAATAAATAAATTTTATAAAACTTATCTAATACGAAAATATAATAAAAAAATCTAAGTCAATAATTTTTTGTTTTAAGAATGAAAGATAAGTATAAACAACTAAACCTTAACAATATTCATTAAATATTTCGATTTTCGAATAAAAAGTTGGCAGAGTATATCTTTTAATTAATTTTTTTCGTGGATTATATATATATATATATATACATATAATTTATTTTTAGAGGTTTTCTAAACATATAGTTCCATTTTATAGAAAGAAACCTCTTAATATGAATTTTATATATATTTGAGATCCATCAAATAATTTAGTTAAAAGTACATTCCATCAAATTGTAGCTGTTAACATTTAATAAATATTTTTAAAATTTAATTTTATTAGACTTATCTATAAATCCTAAAATTAAAAGATCGACTCAGATTTTTTAATTATTTTTTCATATTAAATAGGTTTTATAAATTTTATTCATAATTACGATTTTTATTGTCACTTTTGAACATGAAAAAGAAAAAAGAGAATATTCGATTTTAAGTTAAGCAATATACTATTATTATATTTCCAAGAGTTCAATTTTATTTTTATACAAAGATAATTATACATCATATTCACCATATAAAAATAAAAAAAATGATTTTCTTTCTAGAAAAATAAAAAATTTGATAACAGGCCTCATGTACAAATTAAAGCACATTCTCTTTTGTGGCTAAAATTGCGAATTCCGACCACCGAAGACTAAATTTACACATTCTTGTAAATTAGAGGACTAAATTAACAAAAGACCATAAGTAAATTTACTGGTGCGTAAAATTAAAAAACAAAAAGAATAATGTTCCCTAACTTGTTAATTGAATTCAGTGCTGCATGATACATAAAACAGTGCACATATATTTGTGTGAAATAAACTTGAATGTTTGTGATCATTATATATATAGATCATAAACCAAAAGAGAAGTACATAATATATTGAAGAAGAAACCCTCACATCCATACACTAATATGACTCCTCAAATACCAACTCCAAAAGAGCTACTAAAAATTTTAACATAATAAGATATATATATATATTAACTATAAGCCATAATTAAAAATACATGGCATATAGCAAAAATGTGAACTTTGCTCCCTTTTCGCCCTTATTTTGTGATTTATATCCATATAGCATTGGCATTGATGAGCAATGGCTTGAGCTTGCCCCTTATATTGAGGCTCATGATCTCATTCGATCCACCGATGAATTGCTTTCCTATGAACACGGCCGGCACACTAGGATTGCACCCTAACGCCATCAATGCCTTCTCGATCTCATGTCCATTTGGAAGCTCATCGAGCTCATGGACCGTAGGGTTCGCCCCAAATCCACGTATAAGTGTACTTATTGCGTGGGATATGCCGCAATTGGTTTTGCTGAATATCACCACCGGCTTCTCCGTCCCTAACTTCGTCACCATGTCCATCGTTGGTCGGCAATATGTGAATTGTCTAAGTATATTTGAGGCTCGACTTCAGCTTGAGTTAACGGATGGGCTTCCATGACCTCTTTATATAGGGGAATGGATCGAGAAAGATGCCATGTCTAGTCGGAAGATTGCAGAAAATATGCTTCGATTTTTGGCTTTATATCATAAGATGATAATGGGCTGGACGTGTCATCAATTGCAAGTTGCATACATAGGAATTTGTTGTGGAAAATCACAAGGGTATAAGATCACCTTTCTCATATTCTCGAATATTTTTCTTTCTTGGGCTTTAAAGGTTTCGAAATACTGTCACATGTTTTCTACCAAACTTCATTATCATATAATTGGACAATATTTTGGGATATTATCATGGATAATATTTGAGTTGATTCTTATAGAACATCATGGTATTGATCAATTGTTAGATAACTCTGATTTTTCTTGTAATAATAATAAGAAAAAAATTATAATTTTGATTTTGTAACTGTAGGAGGTGATAATTTTAATTCGGCTGCAATTCAACTTAACAATTAAGTCTTATAATTTTAAAGACAAGCATATTACGGGCAAAACTAGCGGGAAAATGCAATCTTGAGGGAATTTGGGGGTCACGTAAGGCACACATGCCAACTTCCAACCAACATTTTAATTTCCAGAGGACTTTGATCCTGATGTGTCAATGTTTTTAAAATTATAAGACTTAATTGCCAAATTAAATTGTAACAGAATTAAAATTATCACCCCCCATAATTACCCTAAACAATTTCTTAATTATTGTTAAAATTTGAAGTGTGGGGAACAGAGTATATTCATGGCAGTAAATTAGAGAAGGAAAAACTAGGCTTCATTCATCCAAAAACTCAAGGACTTTATTCATCAAAACTCTCAAGTACTAAAGTTACAGAGATGTGAGGTTATATATAGAGAATAGAGTTCTAGCTAAAGAAGAAAACTAACTCACTTTGAACTGTAGTTGGCAACAGACTCAACAAAAATTAAATACTGGGATTCTAATAAAAACAAACACTGAGAAAAAAAGAATAAGTATGAGCAGACTTGATAAGTACAAACAGAACTTTCTACAATTATAACTCATCCAAATTTTGGTTCCATAACCAAAGAGGGTGATAATTTTAATTATGCTGCAATCTAATTTAGCAATTAAGTCCTATAATTTAAAATAACTGTCACAATATTAAGGGAAATATCAGACAAAATTGCAAATCTGACCGGAATTTGGGATTCACGTGAGACGCGCATGCCAAATACCGGCCAAATTTGTAATTTGCACCAAACTTTTTTCTTAAGCTGCCATTTTTTTTAAGCGGTAGGATTTAATCACCAAATTGAATTTCATCAAGAATAAAATAATCATATTTATACTTACGAGATTAAAATTATAATTTTTTCGGATAATAAGTATCATTTAATATATTTTTCAGATTTGCAAAGGCTGATACAGATAGCGTATCTTCCCATATTTCAAGCCAATTGTAAGAATAGAAAACGTGTTGCTAAGGCTTATCTCATTGGGCATCCAAAGATTCGGACACACAAACAACAGATATATAGAAGAAAATGAAAGTGTATGTATGTAATAACATAATATTCAAAACGACTCTTGAGAATGCAAAGAAGCAGAAATGATAGAAACGTCCGTACGTACTTGAAAGAAGGTACTTGATACAAACCCTAAAAAAGCTACTTTTCGAGTCAATCTCTGTTGAACTAATTTCAGATGATGTGTATTTGAAGTGGAAGATTATGTTGTCACTTATCTTATCCTCATCATCTTCATTCTCTTGGTACGTTTGATGCTTCTTTCAGCTGTCTTATACCTTTTCGATAATAAGTCAGCTCTGCATATTGCCCTCGCACAATATTGATCCGGATTGGATTGTTTACTGTAATTCTTGTTGCATCTTTTCTTTTATTTTATATAAACATGTTATGTGTATAAAGTAAGGTAAAATTATATTTTTAGTCCTGTAATTTTAAGTTGTTAGCATTTTTAGTACTATAACTTTATTTTTATATTTAGTTCTTAATTTTTTTTGACGAATTTAGTCGTGAACATATCACATTTGGTCATTTTTTGCCAAACTTAGTCCTGTATTAATAATTTTGGTCCTATGACTCATAGTTACAAAACAAAAAATGAGATCTATTACCGTATGAAGGGGACTAAAATTGTAAACACGGAACTAAATTCGACAAAAAAGGACAAAAAGTGGTATGCTTAGGACTAAATTCTTTAAAGAAAAGGATTGAATGCGTAATGGAGTAAGTTATAGAACCAAAAGTGCTAACCAGCTAAAGTTACAAAATTCCATAAAGTAATGTTGTCAATTTCATCTAAGAAAAGTATTTTACACTTGAGGTGGAATAGAAAATGCAACAAGGGAATCCAATTCATCACAATGAGAAGGCTTTTTACATGACCTTTTCCGTTAGTTTTTCACTGTTCAAACTAACTTTGCATGGAAAAAATAATGAATTGGACTAAATTTCGATGCTCTGATAAGTTTGGGACCAAATATGACAACCTTTCCCTATCATTATAAAAAAATTATTTTATGGGAATGGCTTTTTTATTAATTTGTAACGGCTTTTTGTAACGAAAAAGCCTACCGCGCTAAACGAGGCGTTACAAATTTTTTGTGGCGGCTTTAGAGAAGACCAATACAATTGTAACGATCTTTATAATGGCCACATGTAGCCGTTACAAACCTATTGATATGGAAAAAAAGTAAATTTGGAACTGCTTTTGTAACACTACAAGAAATCATGGTATCAGAGACGGAAATTTAGAGACGGAATGAAATCCGTTTTTATCAAAGATGGATTTAGAGACCGAATTTTTTATTATAAATTATTAATTATTTTAGAGATGGATATATAATTTCGCTAAAATATGTTGTAACCTGTCTCTATATCCATCTCTGACACTATTAAATGATTGCTTTCAAAATCGGGATGGCTGGCACTTAATTTTTTTGGTTATTTCCATCTCTATTTTCGTGGCTAACTTTTTCTTTAATTTAGCCACAGAAATTTCCGTCTCTGATGTTGTAATTAGGAATTTTTTTAATTATGAAAATATTAAAATACAAAAATAAGAATTTTTTATTTATGGAAATAATAATTAAGTTGTAAAATTTTATATGACATGATCAAATATATATATATATATTTGTATAATTATAATGTATTATTTAATTTTAATTAATTATAATAAAACTAAACTATTTGTACTCCATCCAAATGCTTCTATTGATGATAAGATCGAATGTATGTCAAAACTTACATATAGAATTTGATTTTCTACTTATTCGAATTTAGAATCAATTTTAATATTTCATGCTTTGTTTGTACTCTACGTAATATTATAACATCTTCGTCTTCTCACACTGCAGTTTCTTTTCAATTGTATGATCTCAAGCAGCAAGGTTTTATTGGGAGGCAAGAGGTAACAATTAAAACCTCATAGTCATTATTAGTGTTTCTGGGGAAACATGACTTTCTTGAACCGTGAATCTTGCTGTGAGTCATAAATATTTTTCTATGGCTGTCAATTTCTGAGTGCCAACTATATTCTGTTGGAAACTCTGTGCAAAATAGTTTTTCTCTTTCTAAAATAAGACTGTGAGGACATGCGCTCTAATGCTAAGAAGACGGAAGAAGAATTTTCAAGACGAGAAGAAGAAAATAGAAAATTGCTTGAAATTGCTCTTGAAGAAGCTCGAAAGAGGGAGGAAGAGGCTCGATAGAGGGAGGCAGACCTACAAGAATTAGTTCGAAAATTACTTCAACATGTGGGATACACAAACCATCAATTTGCTGGTGGATCAGGACAGCAGAAGCAACAACATTCTAGGAAAGATCATTAGTTTATTTTTTTTGTTGGTTGTTTATGACTTAGTTTATGTTGATTTGGGTTGTATTTTGACTTACGTTTGTTGATTTGGGGTGCATACATTGATATTATTTGGTAGTATTTGGATGATACAATGATATTAATTATATTATTGTTGGTTGTATTATGACTATCTTTTTTGTTAATTTTTATTGTTCTTGGTTTGAAAATTTGAATTTTGGTATTGATGGTATAATGACCAAGGTATTAATTTGGGCACAAAAATTAAAAAATCTGCCAAAAAAACAAAAAACAATTAGAGACGGATTAGAGATGAAAATCGTAAGGTTTTACAAACGGATTAGAAACGGATTATTTTGTCCGTCTCAGAGACAGAATTAGAGACAAAATTAACAAACAAAAATTTACCTTTAGAGACGGAAAGTTCTGTTTTTTATCGAAGGAATCAGAGACGGATTGCCTACGAAAATCAGAAACGGATTACTCTAACACTTTGTTCTTGTTTGTTGACAGAATTAGCGACATAAATGTTGAGTCTCAGAATTAGAGATTTTGCGGTTTGAGATCCAGTGTGATCCAATTCCAGGGGGAGTTGTAAGCTTTGCCCTTTGGTAACCCCTTTTCTCTACCAGCTATTGTTTATCCCTTGCAGCCAGTTACGTGTTACGAGGTCTAGGGGTGTAAGCCAGTTCAACCAGTCCTTCTTTCGCCATTTCTTTTCTTACCTGATATTGTAGATGGCAGAATATGAGAATAGGCTTTGTTAGGGGATAATAATAATACCTATAGTATAGGTCTTCCCTTCCCCAACCTTTTTGGTAGTTGCCAGTGACCCTCTTTACGTAAAGTGCCTTTTTGTGGAATATTCATACCTTTTTGCGAGTCTTTCAAGGAAGCTAAGGCAAGCTAGCCTATCGATCTAATTTGACGTCCTCCTTTTTTTTTGGTGGATCTTCGAATGTTTCCGTCGCTAATATTTAGCCACAGGGCTTTCATCCACATACTGCGGCAACGGTTTTTCCTTCGCTGATTCATTTTACAGATGGAAATCATAGTTTCATTCTGTCTCTGATACCCTGTTTTCTTGTAGTGAAACTGCTCAGTTGAATTTGATTTAACTGTTATTGTAACGGCCTCTGTAAAATATTTAGGTATAGTTGTGTTCAATATTTGGAACAGTTTTTGTAATACTTTTTATAACGGGTTTGAATTATATTATATCTGTTTTTTCCACTTCATTTGTAATTATTTTTTTCACTGTTTTTGCAACGATTATTGGAACGACCTAGTTCAAAATTAGTAAATTTTTTTGGCACATTCTTTTTAGCAGCCTGACAATTTTATCTGTTCTTGGTGTGTTACAAAAGTCGTTATAAATGCAGTTAGAAAAATTATTATTTTTAATATATTTTAATAGTTATTTTATTTAATATATTTTTAATAGTTATTTATTCAATATATTTTAATATTTATTTCATTTGATTTTCTTTAATGTATTTCAAATAAGTTCCAATTTTTCTTTGGTGTGAAATTAAATTTGTTGGAACTTATTTTGGGACTGTTCCTATATTCTGACTTTTTCTCCCTTTTTATTTAGGATATTATAATATATTTAGGAAATTAATTAATTTAGTATAGATTTTACGATAATGGAAATTAATAACATAATAATTACAATAATAAAAATATTAATATTATTTCAATATTAATATTATTTACATAATAATATCAATAATCACAAAATTAGATAAATATAATAAATAATAACATTATTTACATAATAATGTCAATAATCATAAAATGAGGCTAATATTCTCTATAATAATATTATTCAATAATTAATAATTTTAATAGCCTAAAAGCTCCCTGTTATGAGAATAGGCTAAAAGCTCCCTTGTGTTTTATAAAACTCAACTCAATCGCCCTCTCTCCGTTAAATCCAACTAACAGTGTTAATTTTTTAGAAAATAACCGTTATACCCTTACTTAATATATATTATTTCTTATTTTAATGACATTTGGATCTTCTTTAATCAAATACTGATCGTTAGATCTAATCAATTAATCTCAATCGTTAGATTTTAAACCCTTTCCCCCCCGTTGCCCCCAACCCCCCCACCCCCATGCCCCCCACCACCATCTATCGCGGTGCCGCAGTTATTTAAAATCACTGTATCTTTGTATATTTTTTATCAAATTGAGTGAGGCTGGTCTCGTTAAAATTATCTTGAAGAAACGAGTCTGAGACTGAGATTCAACCGGGTGGAGACGAATCAACGAAAAATATGTTTGGGAATCGTGGCTTGAGCCCAATGTCTATGATTCACGAAAACTCAAATTCAAGGTATGGAAATGTTCATTTTGAAGTGAGGATTCAAATGGTACCATTTTCCATTGAAAACTCGTCCGGAAGGCACCGGAAACTTAGAAACGAGTTTCCGGCGAAAAAGGGACAAAATCGCTTGGTTTTTCTTTTTTTTTCAAATTTTTTTAATTAATTTTAATATATTAATTAAAATATATTTTAGTTAATTAAGAATATTTTAAATAATTATGATATTAATTTTTTTAACTAATTAAGAATAATTATTGTAATTAAATATATATTTTAACTAATTAAAAAAATTTAGATTTAACAATTAACAATTATAAAATTATTTATATATAATTTAATTTAATAAATTAAATATAATTTAATATTTCAATTTAAATTATAAAAAAAGTACAAAAATAAAACAAAAATAAAGAAAGAGTATTTTAGTAAAAAACACCTAAGAAAAAGGTAAAAAACAGTTAAAAAATATCCCCACTTGCAAAAAGAGCGCATGTAATACACCTTCCGTTAATTACTAATGGAAGGGGTGTTTGTTGCTAAGTTTTATAAAACACATGAGGGCTTTTAGCCTATTCTTATAACATGAGGGTTTTTTTGCAGACTTTTTAAAATTCAGGGGGGTTTTATGCATTTAGCCATATTATAAGGCTAATATTTTCAATTGTATTATTATTTACATAATAATATCAAATAACAAAATTAGGATAATATTTTAAATTAAAATACATTTACATAATTATTACAATGACCACAAAATGAGGATAATATTTTTAATAATTATTAATTTTTTAAAAATGTATAGTTCCTTTGTGCCCACGTATAATCGTATCACGCATTGCTTTAAGTTTTTTAGCCCATGAAGTGAATTTTTACTAGTAGAATTAGTTACGTTTATCCATATTTATTTGTCAATAAAAGATAATGTTGATATAAAAAAGTGGATAAACTTGAATAGTACTGTACCAAAAAATTCAAATGATGGGCTCAAGAAGCTTAAAGTAATGCTTGACCCATTTGTATATGTGCACAAAGGAACTATATATTTTCAAATAATTAATGAATACAATAATTATAAATTCATGATAATATTCCAATGTAAAAGAATTAGTATATTCTTTTTAATAATTATTAAATTAGGGTAATTTTTTCAATAATTATAAAAACTAATACTTGCTATAATTTGTATAGAATATGTCTAGTGGTACGCCTCCTATACCACATGGTCGTTGTCCTGGCCCGCCACTTTCATCTGTGTCGTCTGATTCTTCTCAGGCTGGGGAAGTCTTTCGACCATCCCCACCACCTGACACGGTCGGACCGTCAGCCGCTGCAGAATGATGTTGGACCATTTGGTGCGGCCACGGCAGTTGAGGAGGGCTGGACAACCATCTGCCACACTAGCGTCTGATCCTGCCGTTCCATGGGCTGCCCCCCACCATCAGTGCGCCAGTATATCAACCTTGATGATGCGAGCTAAATTTGTCTACGAATATTTTTTAGTATTATTTTATCTGAAAATCATTAATTGACATGTCCTTTCAAGTATGACGCTGCTTCCACGAGCGCATCAATGCGGTGGTCGTAGGACACTATCCCCACCCGTGGTCATATTTGCGCAGGTGCCGCTAGAGCATCAATATTTCTGGTTAGAGAGCATGAAGGTAATGCACTTTAAATTAATTTGGTATTATCTTATAATCTAATTTGTTTAATGAATCTTACTAATGTTTTCTTTAATTTTTTTACTGTAGATGACCTACTGATGGGACTGTGATGTTGAGTCCATGTTTCGGATCTTCCACATATGGGTCGGGAAATACATTTGGAAGAAGTTCACCGTCGCCCGGTTGAATCTGTTCAAGCCACTTTGACTACCTAATGAGGTATGGCTACGGCTGAGGTGGTGGTAAGTACTTTAGTAATTTTATTTTTTTAAAAATAATTTTGGGGTAAAGTATTAATAATTTTGTTTGTTTTGTAGGAAACATTCCAAAAGCTGATGAAGGATCATCAACCTCAGCCCACGGCTGAGGATCATGATACCCAATAGAATCGGAGGCTTCGATGGCGAATGACCGAGCAACAGGTGTGGCTGGCTACAGTTGGAGGCAAGAATAAGGATCGTATATTCGGTCTTGGTTCTGAGGCCTACATCTTCAGCCAAACCTACACATCACCATTGCCACCCCCACTTCCACCGCCATGCCACAATCAAACTCGACAATGGAGGATTGCATCGGCCGGCTGGAGATGATGATGGTCAACATGATGGCCATGAGGGAGATGCGGGCTAGCTCCTTGACTGTCTGACAGTCATAGCCAACCGCCGCAGCATAGCCTTCGACAAACCCCCTGGTGTCGAACGCACGAAATGGACGACGTTGATGAGGGTTTAGATTAGGTTTTAATTTTTTCAATTTTGTAATCAAACAATATTTTATATTAAATAATATTTTTTTCATAATTATCATGTATTCATAATGTTTTATTATATTCCATTATTCCATATTTATTCAATTAATTAAATTCATAAATATAATTAATTATAATTTTATAATTAATTTAATTATTTATTATAATTTATTAAAATGAATCAATTAAATTATTTTTTAAAATTTATTAAATATATAAATTAAATAATTTTTCAAATATTTTATTATAAGACAAAAAATTAGGAACTGTTTTTGTAATTATAAAAAGAGTTACAAATCTAAACAAAAAACAGTTCCTAATTAATGCCAATGTTAAAACAGTTCTAAACACGTTTTCATGAATAAGATTGACCTTCCCTAAAACCATTACAACAGATTCTCCAAACAAAAAATTGACCATTCCTAATACTATTTCAGAAATTGACCATAAAAACAATTTCAGTATCCGTTCCTCAGTATATCACTAATAGAAATAAATACGATTTCAAAATTCAGACATTAGTATTATAAAAATCATTACAAAAATAACCCAAAATAAATTATATAACCATTCCAAATGTTTATCAAAAGTGTTCCAATTAAAAAAAAACTATTTTTTATCATCAAATACAATATTAGGAATGGTCACCATCAATGTGTCACAGTGACCGTGCCAAATTGGAATGGTTCTTTACTAACCGTTCCTAAATTAGTAACACCATCTGCAGTGACCATGCCAAATTGGAATGGTTCTTCACTAACCTTTCCTAAATATTAGTAACACCGTCTGCAGTGACAACTTGTAAATCGTTCTAAAATTCGTTTAAATTTATTTTTTTATTTCCTAAGCGTTCCAAATAACAAAAAGATCATTTACATAAGTAAATTTTGGCCACTTTTAAAAATTAAGTGGTTGGAGTCCTGTAATTGCAAAAGACAAATTAGTTCAAGGGTTACTATTTGCCACCCCTATTCTTATTTTGCCAACCCCTAGTATACAGGATAATAAATTCAACTAATTATGTTTTTTTTCTTTTGGACATAGTAATTAATTATATAAATTTCTTCTTGTGTTTTGAACAGAAATTTCTTTACGGTGTTTTATAGAGGACAGTGGAACATAAATTCACTCAGAAAAGTTTGTTTTCAGTGCTTTAGAGTACAATATGCTATAGGTTATCGGTATCTTGTTGAAGTACGTACGGACATAGATCTTATTTATGGTTTTTCCCAATCTCAAGAGTCGTTTTGAATGCATATGTTACTATGCATACACTTTTATTTTGTGTTCTTTTCTTGTGATCAGCAGCAATGGGAATCTTTTGCTGGATGAAAATTAAAGATGCCCTATAACATTATCCTTTGCAAGCACCTTTTCTTATTCCCATCAGCCTTTGCAAATCTGAAAATTTTGGACGGTGTGTGTTATTCTCACAGATCACGTATGCATGTGATCTGACCCAAAAATCAAATAATAACAAGGTAAAAGATTCATCAGGACACGTATATGGAAGAAAGTTTGTCATGTATAAGAATATATATATATACTGTTGACGTGGTACGTTAGCCCAAAAAAGGAAGGATAATTCCAGAATATCATAAAGGTTATTACCTTTACACACTTGTAATTTTCCAGAAACAATTCCTTTGCATGCAACTTGCAATTTATGACACCTCAAGCCCTTTATCATCTGATATTGATCAAAGCCACAATCCAAGCAGATTTTGTGATATCTTCTTCAATATGTTCCCCTATATAAAGAGGTCGTCGTGGGAGCTCATCGGTTAACTCAAGCTAGAGAGTCGAGCCTCACATCACATGTATATCTGCTATTGTTCGAATTAGAACATATCTTACTCAAATAATTCACATTTTTTCCGACCAACGATGGACATGGTGATGAAGTTAGGGACTGAGAATCCAGTGGTGATATTCAGCAAAACCAATTGCCGCATATCCCATGCGATAAGTACACTTATCCGTGGATTTGGGGCGAACCCTGTGATCCATGAGCTCGATGAGCTCCCAAATGGACATGAGATCGAGAAGGCATTGATGGCATTAGGGTGCAACCCTAGCGTCCCGGCCGTGTTCATAGGGAAGGAATTCGTCGGTGGTTCGAATGAGATCATGAGCCTCAATATAAGGGGCAAGCTCAAGCCACTGCTCATGAAGGGTAATGCTATATGGATATAGAGAAATTAAGGTTAAGTTCTTAATTTGCTATGTGCCATGGTTTTTTTATGGCCTATAGTTAGTTTTATTATGTAGCATACTTTAATATAGTTCCTGAGGACATTTTTGTCATATTAGAGAGTAAAAGCAAGAGGGCTTCTTCTTCAATATTCTGTAATTCTTTCTCTTTTAGCTTATGATCTATATATGCAAGTGGTAGTAAGTACTCGTCTTATTAATTATGACTCATGAATGTAGTTTTTGCCAATACTGACTGAACTGCTCTGCTCCGTTGCGACTGTCAATTCTACTTACCTAATAAAAAATGCACTGATCAATTTACTTTACGGTATTGATTCAAATTTAGTGTCAGGATACGACGCAGTAAACTACGAGAAGATAGTTTAATAGCAACGTAAAAAAAATTAGCAATGGGCTAATTAATAAGTAAATTATCGTTAGCAATCTGTATTATTTAATTTTAGAAATTTACTTGCTAATAAATTTAGCAACTAAACTTTACTTGCTCACGAATTTAGCAACGAATTATATAAAAATATATATTAAATAATAATGTAGATTAGCTATAAGAGTTTACTGTCTAATTAGCTCGACGGTGATTTTAGTATTAAATTTTTTCATAGCTATTGACTTATTTTCTTGTAGTGATAAGAAAACTAATAGAACATGGGGCTTATAATTAATAGTGAGTTTGTATATATTGTTAGAGTAAGAAGTGTAGGAATAGAAATGGAAGAAGCGTAGCTATACTAAGTATCGTTGACAGAACATGGGGATGGTGTTTGCGACATGCGTAAATGTAACAAAGATAACGATGGAAATTATAACCGTTAGTTACTTGTATTTGCCATTGACTGTGCCATGTATTGCTACTAATCGCAATGCATATACAATTTTGTGACTACAACTACCCGTCTCACCTTTGTTGCATTTCTATGAGGTTAAAGATGAAATTCCGCGTCGACAACGTTGCAATGTTTGCTTCTTCTGCCAAACTCCCTCCGTTGTTTGTAAAAGGATTTGCAGTAAAATGTTTGTTGCAAATTTCCGTCACCCTTTTGCAGTAAAATAAGATGAAGCTATGCAACATGTTGCATGTTAGGCAATGACATAACCATGTATGTCCTTACTATGAGAAATCAGAAAAGCCCCTTTTTGGAACCAAAATTCGGATTATCCAATAGAATTCCGAGCCGAAACTGAACTAGAGTAAAAGGAAGAATTTTTACAAGACAAAGTAAATTTCAACACATGTAAAAATTTGACAGTGGGACTGTTGACACAAGACAAAAAAAGCCAACAGTAAAAAAATTGAAAATCCAGCTAGTTATCAAGTGGCCGACAAGTTATCATGGCCAACAACTGGAAAAGTTGAAAGGATGACGAATGCAATCAAAAAAGACAAGAAGATGACGAACGTAGTGAATTCATAAAAAATCAAGTTTGAAGCCCGTATTTGAAGTCTGCGAACGACTATAAATAAGAAGGCAATGAAGCAGATGGGAAACATCAGAATTTTTCTCCTACTCTTCAAAACATCAGAGTCTTTTAAATCTTTGTAGTTTTAATCTTTCAGTTTATGTGGGTTTGCTCAACGAGTCAAGTCCTCTATTTTATGAGAGGTTAAACAATTGTCTCCTCCAATGGAGGAAATAATATTTATGTAATATTTCATATATTTCTTTAATAAAAGTTGGGCTTCTATTCAATTGTTGTCCAAAATTCTACTAAGTCCCTATATTTGAGAGTCGCCCTAGGGTAGGAAACAAAACAGGACTGTGTTGTCTGTTGCTGAAGGAGCTAAGTGCTTGTGAATCATCTGCTATAGTAGTTTGGTTGGAAGAAGTCCGTAAAACCAAGGACTTGGAATGCCCGAGAGGAAGGCGATAGAAAAGAGGTACAAATTTATAAGGACTTAATTTATTTCGGAAGCATGTTGGGTCATATTAAGAGCATGTGTATGGATTTAGAAGAGCATTTTCAATAGAAGGGAAAAATGGGCATTAATTCGGCTTAATTTGGCCAAATGACCAAAATTGCGAACATTTAAGAAGATAAAAGACTAATTTGCCATATCAAATGATAAGGACAGATTTGTCAAAACCCTAAAGATAAAGACCAAAAGTGCATTAAACCCTATATTATAAATTAATATGGTTTAAAATCATAGTAATTCAATACTATCTACTACGATCAGACAAAACTAAAACAAAAACTTAAGTTTTGTATGGTTAATCAACAATACTATGATTTTGCCTATGGTTAAAAGGAAGCTATAATTATAGCATCTGCTATATTTTTTTTTTTTACTTTTAATCAAGATAATTAATTATCATGAAGAATAATATTCTTTTTATAAGTGAATGAGAATACAGTTGTTGGGAATGACTAATGTTAGTCACCAAGTCTTCTTCTTTGCTCTCTTAGCCGAATTGTATGCTTATTTTAAATAACAAATCCATTGGCAACCTTTTTGTGGCTGGTAGAGAGTCCAACTTTCTCAAGCAACCAAGCTACACATCTATAAATAGCCTCAGCCCCTATGCATTTCAAACACACTAAAATCGAGAGCCTCTTCTCTTCTAGCTCCTTCCTCTTCTTTCACTTCTAAGTGTTATTTTTCGTCGTTGTTCCAAGCTTTCTTCTATGAGTACACGTGTAAGAAAGTAATAGATGCGTTAACCTTGGGGAGCGATTGGTTTATACTATCTGTACCACGGTAGTACCGAAATTTCGCTTTCAAGGCAGTAGTTTTCCAAGGCACGGTTTTTCATTTTCAAGCAGTTGAAAGCAAAATAGTGTTATAATGGCTGTTTCAAATGCTAAAACACTACCTGACCTCTCCAAGCTTGAACCACTTGACGGGACCAACTATAAATGATGGTCACAAAAGATACTCATATTTTTCGAATAACTGGACGTGGATTATGTGCTATTCTAGAATCCACTGGAAACTCCTACAAAAATCTCCATTCTTGCCATTACTACAGCAACGATCCCCGCAGAAGGGACGACCACAAAATCTGGGGATGAAGCAAAACTAAAATACGACAGAGACAATAAAACGGTGAGAGTTCACCTGCTTAATCATATGAATAATTCTCTGTTTGATTTATTTGTCAACTATAGGAGTGCCAAAGAAATCTGGTCTACAATGGAGGCAAGTTATGGAGGTGATGACGCTGCCAGGACAAAGTACGTCGTCGTAAATGGCTTCAATTTCAAATGGTCGATGATAAGCCCAAAATGGACCAAATCCATGAGTACAAGAACATAGTGAATGAAGTACTAAGCGAGGGAATGAAAATGTGTGAGATTTTACAAGCCAATGTACTATTGGAAAAATTTCCTCCTACTTGGAGTGAATATCGGAACCACTTGAAGCACAAGAAACTAACCCTCCAAGAATTAATCAGTCATATGAGAACGGAAGAAGCAAATCGTCTAAAAGATAAGGAAACTTCTCTCTCTTCTCTTTCAGTTAAAGCTAACCTTTTTTAGTCCGCTAGATCTAAAAATAGGTTTCACCAGAATAAAGGAAAACTTTTTCAAAAGAACAATCAAAATAAGAAGTTCAAAGGACCTGATGGCAAGATCCAAAAGAACAAAATATCATGCTACTGCTGTGAGAAACTAGGACACAAAGCGTACCAGTGCTACTAAAGAAAGGATCAACAGAAGTCAAGCCAAAAACCAACCACTAAATCTACTCAACAAGTCAACCTAGCCGAAAATGATGAGATCATCGCTGCGGTAGTTGTAGAAGCCAACCTGGTAGAGGATAAAGAAGACTGAAAACTAGACACTGGCGCATCCAGGCATTTCTGCTCCAACAGAGCCCTATTCCATGAACTACGCAACAGATGGCGAGTGTGTCTTCATGGGGAACTCTACAACCGCCAGATTCTTGGGTAAAGGAAAGGTCTTCGTTAAACTTACTTCTGGCAAAACACTTGCTTTGAATGACATATTATATGTGCCTTCTTTACGTAGAAATCTAATTTCTAGTAGTTTATTGAATAAAGCTGGCTTGAAAATTGTGTTAGAATCTGATAAGGTTATAATCACTAGGAATAATGACTTTGTAAGAAAGGATACTTATCTGATGGTTTATTTGTCCTGAACACTACTGCTACTATTAATAAATTTCATCCAGTTCTGCTTATTTATTGGAATCCATTGATATTTGGCATGGTAGATTATGACATGTGAACTATTTCTCTATTAAAAGGTTGAAAACTATGAATCTTATATTTCTGACAAAAATGGATGCTCTAAATGTGGAATCTGTGTAGAGGCAAAATACATAAAGAAACCTTTTAAGCTCATTACATCTAGAAGTATTGAATTACTAAAATTAATTCACTCGGATCTAGTTGATTTCAAAAATACATTAAGCAAGGGTGGTAAAAAATATGATATCTCCTTCGTTGATGATTTTTCTAGATACACTAGCATTTATCTATTAAAATCAAAAGATGAGGCTGTTGAAATGTTTTTGAAATTTAAAGCTGAAGTTGAAAATCAATTAGATAAGAAGATTAAAAGACACAGATCTAATAGAGGTGGAGAATACAACACTAAATTCTTAAAAGAATTTTGTGAGATTAATGGAATAATTCAGAAATGTTTGCACCTTATATACCTCAACAAAATGGCATAGCCAAATGGAAAAATAGAACTCCGAAAGAAATGATGAATTCTATGCTTTTAAGCTCAGGTATGCCTGATAATATGTGGGCGGAAGCAGCTTTATCTGCATGCTATATCCTTAATAGAATCCCACATAAAAATGAATAAAACCCCTTATGAATTATAGAATGGGTTTGCTCCTAACTTTAAACTACTTAAGGTGTGAGGTTGTCTAGCTAAATTAGCATATCCAAAATTTTAGAAAACAAACATAGGACCTAAAACCTTTGACTGTGTGTTAATTGGATACGTCCAAAATAGTGACGCATATAGGTTCATGTATTTAAATGATAACTCTCTTTGTGAATCAAGAGATGTTGAATGTTTTGAACTAGTTTTTCCATTGATTAAAACTTCTAGAACGGATGTAGCCTCTTCAAGCAATAAACCGTTGTTAACTTCCTCTAATTCTATTGTGAATGAACCTAGAAGAAGTAAAAGACAAAAAACTTAACATAGTTTCGGACCAGATTTCCTAACTGCTTTCCTAACGGAAGACCAAGTAAAGACAAATGAAGATTTTGTTTCAATGTTTCTAGTTGAAGATGATCCTAAGACATATACGAAAGCAGTAACCTCCATAGACTCTAGTTTATGGAAGAAAGCCATTAGAAATTAACTAGATTCTATAATGTTAAATCATACTTGGGATTTAGTAGATTTACCTATAGGTATAAAATGTAAATGAGTCTTCAAGAAAAAAATGAAACCAGATGGGTCAATAGACAAATTTAAGGCACAATTAGTGGTTGTGGGTTATACACAAAAGAAAGGCATAGACTATTTTGACTGCAACCATTAGAACTCTAGTTGCGCTATCAGCAATTCTTGGCTTAATAATCCATCAAATGGATGTAAAAAGAGCCTTTCTAAATAGAGACTTGGAAGAAAAAATATATATGGAACAACCAGAGGGGTTTATGGTACATAGCCAAGAAAATAAAGTTTGTAAACTTAGAAAATCACTATATGGACTAAAATAAGCACCCAAACAATGGTATGAAAAGTTTGATCATACTTTAAAAACTAATGAATACAAAACAAATGTATCAGATACATGTGTATACTCAAAATTGTTAGGGACAAATTGTGTTATTATATGCCTATATGTTGATGATATGCTGAATTTTGGCAACAATATAGAAATAATGATGAAACCAAAATATTCTTATCAGCACAATTTGACATGAAAGATCTAGGACAAGCTGATGTAATCCTAGGCATTAAAATTAGAAAAATAGAAAATGGGTTCTCTCTTTGTCAGTCCCACTACATAAAGAAAATTTTGGACAAGTTCGATGGTCAAGATGAAATACTAGTCAAAACACCCTATGACCTGAGTGTATATCTAAAAAAGAATAAATATGACAGTGTGCCACAAGCTGAGTATAAAAAAATCATAAAGAGTGTCATGTTTCTCATGAATTACACCAGACCTGACATAGCTTACGCTATAAGTAGACTAAGTCGGTATACCCATAATCCCAATAATGAACATTGGAATACACTACGTCGCTTGTTAAGACATCTAAAGGGGACTATAAACTTGAGTTTGCACTTTAATAAATTTTCCACAGTGTTAGAAGAATTTTGTGATGCAAATTGGGTTACCGATAATGATGAAGTAAGCTCAACTAGTGGATTCGTCTTTACTTTTCGTGGGGGAGCTATTTCCTGGAAATCTGCAAAACAAACTTATATAGCTCGCTCTACTATAAAATCTGAATTTATAGCTCTTGAATTAGCAGGTCCAGAAGCAGAGTGGCTGATAAACTTATTGGGAGATGTACCCCCAACTATGCCAGTGTCCTGCACTGTGACTCCCAAGCACTATGCCAAGAACTATGCAATTGCCAAGAACTATGCTTACAATATCAAAAGGAAACATATTCGTATCAAACATGAAGCAGTAAAAGAACTCCTAAAGAATGGAAATAATCTCCTTGGATTATGTGAGGTTCGAGAGGAACTTGGCAGATCCTCCCACGAAAAGACTAACTAGGAGAATTATCTTTGAGTCTTCGAGAGCAATGGGGTTAAAACTCCTTGATTGATGGAATATGGTATTGACCATATAAATCCACAGCCCTGTGTTTGGGTGGTCCTAATAAGGACTTGATGGATAACTCTGACTTTGTTATGGAAGATAGCCTCATAGCTCAGTTGTTGAGTAGTTTATAGACGTGATGAAGCTATCTGGATGAGTGTGGAGGTGGGCCGCCTTCTATGAAAGAAAAATGAAAGTTCTTTCTAGAGCACTAATTAGTACCCAAGGTATAAGCACATGGCCATTAATAGTGGTTAAGTAATTTGAGCTATCGAAAGTTCATACGTGATTGTGGGAGTCTCAATTTGAGCTATAGAAAGTTCAAGAGTCATATCACTCTCGTTAGCCAAATTGATTGCCTCACTTCATTACGCATTAATTCAATCGAAAGATATTAATGGTTAAGTATATCTCTTCACTCAGAAGTCATATTCTTCTTCTACATTAGTCATTTGTGGGGGATTGTTGGGAATGACTAATGTTAGTGACCAAGTCTTCTTCTTTGCTCTCTTAGCCGAATTTTATGCTTATTTTAAACAACAAATCTGTTGGCAACCGTTTCGTGGTTGGTACAGAGTCCAACTTTGTCAAGCTACACATCTATAAATAGCCTCAACCCCTATGCATTTCAAACACACCAAAATCGAGAGCCTCTTCTCTTCTAGCTCCTTCCTCTTCTTTCACTTCTGAGTGTTATTTTTGTTCATTGTTTCAAGCTTTCTTCCACGAATGCGCGTGTAAGAAAGTAATAGCTGTGTTAACCTTGAGGAGCTATCGGTTTATACTATCTGTACTACGGTAGTATCGAAATTTCACTTTTAAGGCAGTGATTTTCCACGACACAGTCTTTCATTTTCTAATAATTGCATCCGTGAATATTTCAAAATGGTTGATGAAATAATTAGTTAGCATGTTGACGCAGATGTTGGAATTAATTAGTCATATAAAACTATTGTCAATTTATTAAAAAAAAAAAGAGCTAAATCAAGTCAAACACTTGATAAGAATTATGATTTTATAAATAAGAGATGTTCAGTCTAGTGTCTCGTCCACATGTGGGATGAATGTAGTCTGTTTTAATTGGTATCTTCTCATCGACCATAATTAGAGTTGATTTCGTTTTTTCTACATATGGACGAAACCCTAGAGTAGATTTTTTGTTAGAAACTTATACATAACACTATTCACCCTTACACATATCAAAAGTAACAATAAAAGAACACATACAAAGCCAAATTAAATAGGTAGCATTTTTTTTTTTTAATCTTTTAAGTTCAACCAACAGTCTGAATACAATTAACTCATTAAAAAAAAGTAAACTAAACTAATTAATTTTATTTGTCTTTGTAGGTATGGCTCGAGGGTTCATGACAACACCCCGCCGGTATATGGCTGAGGAGGCATACATGGACGTGGGCAAGCGGTTCCACCACCGGCCAACCACATGTCGCCTAATGTTTTTTATGCTCCGGAAGCATCACACGCCTCCTCCCATAACCTCCGGGTACTTTAGGTGCGGCTCCATCATCGTAGATGCCGTTGGTTGACCCAATGCAGCTCACCCTTTCAGGCACAACATTCGATCAACACGTAGTAGTTTGAGGGCTTGCTCTCTAGCTCCATCCCCTAGTCCATCCTCCATTGCACCATTACTAGCAACCCCCTAGCTGGACTTGCAGGTTCATCGTATTTGTTGATGCAAGGTAATTTTCCTCACAAGTTTTCATATTTTTTTTAGAGAAAAGAAATTCTATATTATATTATTCATTAAAAATTCATATATTATATTAGGTCTGATCTGGCTTTTCATGTTGCCAACCAAAGTAATGTTCTCAGGCCACTACACGCAATCGTGGGCAATGTACACCAAAGTCCCACAGGAGGTGTGAGAGTTTTGGTTCCAAGAGCTCAAGATAATAATTTTTTTTAAATAGGATGATTAGCAATTTATCCCTGTGATATTGAAAATGAGCACATTACCCCTTATAAAAAAAATATAGCAATTTACCCTCCTTAAAATGAAGCAATTTACCTTCCTATATAAGGAGGTTGGGGAGGTAAATTGCTTCATTTTAAAAATTATAAGGGATAAATTATTGTATTTTAAAAAAATACAGAGAGGTAAATTGTTATTTATTTTTTCATAAGGGAGTAATTTGCTCATTTTCGATACCACAAAGAGTTGCTTACATTTTTCCTTTTTAAATATATAAACTAGATTTAAATTGCAAAAAATCTATATTAATCATTCTTTTCTTTTCTTGTCTCGCCTTACCCCGTGTATACCGGTGGGATTGCTCGACTATAGCCATGTTCTATGCTTTTAAATCAAAGACTACCAATTGGGTGCCCCTCTAGTTCACAAAGGCACGAGGTAAAAAGAAAGAAGCCAAAAGGTAAATTTCATTAAGTAAAAAAAAGTATAAGAGTACAATACATCTTGTTTAATCTAAGCGGTTTCCTCGACAAACCAAGGAATCCGCCATAAGCGATAAAGCGCATAAGTGCTAATAGCAGTAGGTAATTCTACACTAAGAATCCTCTGCTGCACATCTCGAACCATCAGCGCACCCACAGTGCGTGTATCTCTGTGTACTCCATCAAATCGCCTAATGTTGCGCTCATGCTAGATATGTTACACACACGAAGCTAAAAAAGAGCGCGGTAGGCCGTAGAAACATAGTGTTTGCCTCTCCATCTGCGAGCAACCCATAAGACATCAGTAGGCCAAGCTCGATTGGACCAATCAAATCGAATTATGCATCGAATCACTGTCAAACAGCCACGTGAATAAGTGCAGTAAAAAAAAAACAAAGAAGCCATATGGATTGATAAGTACGCCATATGGGTTGTCATGTTCAAGCACTGTGCTTTTACCCGACTTTCAAAAAAGGTCAATTAAAAGTAAGGTCAAATTAGTAGTCAATGTTGCATTGGCCACACTATTTATCGTGGGGTCCTTCTTGATAAACATGCATAGAAGAAGCTAGTAAGTAATTTATAATTTTAATTAATTTTTAATAAATTTTTTCAATTTTTGATATGTTTTTTTTATGTATTTTTAATATTTATAAAAGAATCTCAACTCGGCTGGCCGCAACAATGAAAGGAGGTGTTTCGGCTACTACAAGAAGAACACAGGCGGCTCCTAGGGCAGCCCACCTCTGGAGGGGGTTGCTGTAAGTAAAAAAATTAAGTCATTTTTGTTTTAATTTATAAATTTTAAATTTATTTATAAATTTGTAAAAACTCCATATAATTCTTTTTCTCCCTTTTTTTTTTTCCACAAGAGGCCTACCTGAAAAATAATAGAAGAGTGTGCCTCCCAGGAGTCTTCATATGCTCTCGGCTAGCAGTAGCAATGAACTGCAGCAGGATGAGCTGTGGGGTTGAACAAATCAAGCATTGCTCGAGATAGATGTTCACACACATGAAGATACCCCAGTTCTTTGGAAGTGCAGCCTCCGCCCCTAGCCCCAACCTAAGCCAAGGACACCCCATTAAATGGATCAATGTAACCACTTGTGGATGCCTCATCACTACGGGGCAAAATGCTTTTTTAGTTCCTAAATTTTAGCAGAAATTTTTTTGGTACCATAATTATAGCCAGTGTGATTTTTAGTCTCATAAAACTTATAATTAAGTATTTTTAGTCCCAAAAAGTCGTGTGTATTGTGGTTTTGAGACTAAAAAATTCCGAAATCATGCTTTTTTGGACGAAAAGGCGTGATTTTGAGTTTTATGAGACTAAAAATATCACCTACTAAGTTGTGGTACCAAAAAAAATTCTATCATTATTTTATGAAACTAGAAAAATATTTTGCCCGTCTCTAGATGACGTTCAGGATGCCAAACCATTAGATTAAGGTTTTGTTTTGCATTTTTAGTTTAATTTAAATTTTGTAAAATGTACAATTTTTATTTTTTATTAATAATAATAACAATTTATTTTTTCAAAAATAATTGTCTTCAATTTCACATTTAATTACAAATAAAAATATAATACTGAATATTAAAATAATTAATAATATAAAAATATAATTTTTAACAAAACATTAAGTGAAATAATTCCAATTGATTTTCCAACAAAAACTGCCAAAAACTACTGCCCCAGAACAACCGACGGAATATCTTTTGTGATGGATTTTCCGAGGAAATAGTTTTGCATGCAATGAATTCTCCGATGAATTTCTGTCGGAGCAGCAGTCTGGATGGCTGTCCGAAAATGATGGTGAATTTAAACCAAAAAGCTTTGTATAAAATTCGTAAGGATATCCATCAGATGTTGGATCTATTATGGGCTTACATGTAAAATAGTTGTGTTATAGACTGTCGAAATTTAAACTCAATAAAATGATCAAATAATCTTTCAGTAATTTAGATTTTAATAAATCTAATAATGTGAGCCTTTAATGTTGTAGAAACTAATAGTAAGTCTTGGGTCGCCTCCCTTCTTCTGTGCTATTTTAACTAGGCCTTGGAGGTGGGCCTATGGTCTGGAAAGGGTTTTACTAGGTTCTCTTCTTGGGCTGATCTTGGGAATCTTCAGGTGGGCTACGTCCTTATGGACGGAGGGGTTTGGACTTCACAACCTCTCTTGAGCCAAGTGCTCTTGAGCCGCTCACATCATAGTACAAGATGAAAAATACAAAATTTAATAGAACTAAAGTGCAAATGACTAATGATGAGTATGGCCTAATAGAAATTGGCCCAAAATAAAGTATCAAGCTTAGGTAATGACCCACCATCCCATAAGAGAGACAACATGTCTAAATCACTATGCTTGGCCCAAGACGGAAGCATCCTACCTCTACACCAAAGTCCAGCAGGGAGGCCTGTTTTGTTGTAGCTGCCAAGTGGGGAAGCCCAATCCGAGGGCCCTTTAACCCAAGCCGGAAGAGGCGAGGTGCCCTCAGAGGGATGGACTACGCCGCTTAAGGGGACTCCTACCAGATAGGAGTTCACCTGAGCAAAGAGCCCCTTTTTTCCGAGAGTTTGTTGCTGAGACGGATAAGAAAGAGATTTATCTCCCAGATCCCATTTTTCCTGCCGAAGATTTTGATCCTTCTCACTAAATAGACCTACTTGGAGTCTTGTAATAGAAGAACTTTAAGGGAGGCCCCCCCCCCCCAACAAACTCCCCGCGGAAGAAAGCTTTCAAATCTGCTTGTCACTTTTCTCATTCTAATTTCGTGCTTTTGCATACTAGACTCTCAGCTTTATCATAATTTCTTGCTATAATTCATTTTAATTTTTACATACTCTTAATTTTGGGAGTAAGTTAAGTATCGGAGTGCTAGCCCTTTGTTTTGCAGGTCCTCTTTCTCAAGAGCTTTCACCCAATTAGATTGATGGCAAATTAGCTGGGAATCCAGGAGTAATGAATTTTTAGATTTTCAGACAGACCAAGCATAACTTGGTAAAACAGTCATATCTCTTTAAATATTTATCCGAATCACAAACTGTTTTTTCTGAATGATAGCCAACTCAAAGGGCTTTCCAACAGCATATGGAACTCTACAACCACCCTCATATCCTACTCTATACATACCTAGAAATAGAGGCTTTATGTAGTCATTGGTAACATTAACCCTCACTCTCAAACTCACTTATTCTCTCATTTCTCTCTCGGTTTTTTAGGTGTTTTGGACCTATATTTTGCACTCCACATGAATATCTGCACTTTATCATTATTTTACTCTATTATTCTCACTTTAATTTAAGTTTTCTTTACTCTTTTTCAGTAAAACAATTATTGACTTAAGCATTGGAGTTGTAACTTTTATTTTGTAGGATTAGTCCCCTATTGATCTTAGAATTTTCCTTAAAAATCCTTCAACTTTGTAGTCTGGTAAAAAATCTGGAACTCATCAAATACAATTTTTATTTTCTATTTATTATTTTATTATTACAAAGTTGATTCTCCAATATGCAACTTACTTGATATGAAAATATAATTATGTAATTAATTAAAATTTAGTTTACCACTAATATGCTTTTAATTTGTTATTGATGTTTATTTGCTATTTTAGAGAGCTTAACCTTATTTTAGTAATATTAATTATACATCATTATATTTTTCTTTGTTGATATTCTTTTATAATTGTTATCTTTTAATTTATAAATAGTTTGAAATTTATTGATTTAGTAATCATTAGTTTCTTTTCTAAACTGAATAATACTTTAGTAGCACAATAATTACATTTTGTATCTTGTGGCCCAATAATTATATATAGTAATTATATTTCAATAACAACTATTATATTTAGAGTTTAAATTTAATTATTTACTACGATATTGTTTAAATTAGTTTCTGATTTCTATCTCTAGTTATTTTATTCTTGTTCATTGTTATTTTACTTCTATTATCTCATAAAAAAAATATATGAAAGTAACTTTTATATACTTTCATATTTTTTCTATTCTTTAGTTCTCTATAAAATTTATTTTAAAAATTAATACATAAATGAATTAAAGAAAAATAGTTAAAAAAATTCATTCACGTTGAGTTTGGCCTTGATAGCTTATTATATATATATATATATATATATATATATATATATATATATATATATATATATATATATATATATATATATATATATATATATATATATATATATATATATATTTTAAATACCTTATAGACTTTATAGTTTGTGGATCTATTTTTTCCATCATAAAATACTATTTTGTCTTATTTAGAAGTACTCGTACATTTTAAATATGGTCGAGGTTACGAAATGATAAAATTAAAATTTTACCTACGGTACAATTATACACCAAATGTAATACGATTTTCGAGGGAGGTCTTTTTGCCAGAAAAATAGGCACTATCAATGAATAGTGCTTACCTTAAAAAAATAATATTTTTGGTATTTATATTAGTATTGGAAGTTATATGGTGTAGTGGGTTGCATTTGTTTAATATGTGCCTCATATATATTAAATTACTTTTTTACTCTTGCAGGTTAATATTTTTTACCAATATACATCACTATCAGTTTACTTGAGTTGAATTACGATCACCTCTATATGAACAAATCAATAAGTCGGGTTTTCTTCCCTTCAGAATTATTTATGTTGTAACTTTTTAAATGACAATTTTGTAATAAATTTTATAATTAAATATTATATTAATCTTCTAGTAAACATTTGAGTTTATATATGTGTGAGAAAATGAAATCAACCAAAAACTATATTCTTTTTTCGCATTAAAATGATAGCAAACTCCAATAGTTCATAAATTAAATTAATAATATAAAAAAAAATAACGTTTAAGTAAAAGAATCATGAAAAATATTATCAACTCTTATCTATAAATATATATAATTAGCGTTCTACGGAAAATTCTATTTTTTTATAAAGATTAAGAAAACTTTTATTGTAGAGAATACAATTATTCAATTGAAATTTAATCTATAACTAATATGTTAATGTGCAACTATTATTAAATTCTATTTTTTAATAGTTTTATTTGTTATAATTATGAACTTTTTGCTTATTTTTGTAAAATTAATTGTGAAACATTAGTTTGCTTTGTTACTTTTTATTTCTAGCTCATGATATTATACTAATTATTAATTAATTATTTTTATAATTTGTATCGAATTGATACTATTTTTTCTTTTAAAGACAAAATCATTTTGTCATAATAACTTGACTTCTAATTTAATAAAAATTGACAATTTTTATATGAATTTTTTTAATATTTATTCTTTATTATTATTATTATTTTGAAGTTTAACAATATCCATGTAATCAACTCTTTTTAAAAAATATTTGAAATCGTTCCTAAAAAATTAATTGCGTTAAAATGTTATCTATCTATTTATCTTTCAAAATATATTATTCGTTCTCTAAGTAGTTTAGAAAAATTAGGAATACCAAATAGTTTTCTTATTTGCTAGAATTTTATTCTTATAACTAATTATCATTTATTATTTCAGAAAGTACCAAACAAGGAAAAGTATTTGAGATTTACTCCCATTCCAATCATACCAAATAAATTGAAGAAAAACTATATTATTCTTTTCCTCCACCTTCCACTTTTCTGTTCCCCTCACTTGAACGAGACGTACTCTTAGACTCTTAGAGGTATTAAGAGTCTTAAATAGTCTTCCTTTAACAAAATTTTATTCTTTTATAACTAGTTTCAATCTATTATTAAAAAGAACACTTAAGAAGGGTACGCATATTTTTTACAATGAGAATAAACACATGAAAAACTCACACTTCCATATAAAGTATATAGATATAGATATAGTTAAGCAGCCGCTTTGGAGGCTTTGCTCCATCATCTACAGGACCTCTTGGGTGAAAATAGCCAATAAAGCATCACCTATAACAGAGTACATTGGCATTGACATTGACATTCTATATAAAGAGAACATTTCATTGACATTGGACTCATTTGAAGTCATTAATCTCGAATCTAAAGTTGGTCTCAGAATACAACACATTATGATTTTCCTTTATTAAGTTGGCTATACCAAAACAATCACCTCCTCTCCAACTTCATCAGCCGCATACAACTAAAACATCACATGCGAGCTCAATGCAACTCTGCTTCAGCCTTTGCGGATCGATACTTCTGCATTGTCTATTGCTCATGGTTATTGCAGTTCAACACTCAATTCCTATTTGTTTAAGTTCCCTTCACGTCGCTCAACCCAGGCGCCAATCCCGCTCTTTTCTTCCACAGTATTACTAACTTCACAAGTCGTACACAATTTCCCTTCAGATGAAGCCAACCTGTAACAAAACACTGCTATTAATGAAACTCAGTCTTCGGAAAGTAGTGGTAAAAATTATCGGAAACATTCATTCCAACAACCAGAATAATAGCCATATATATTATGTGCATGGATTGACCAGAACCTTAGAGAAGTCGAAATATTAAGGTAGAGAAGAGTGTGAACAAAGAATGTGTCAGAAGTGCGTGCAGTTTCACAGAGTATTACAGCTGCAGTTACTAAATGAATTTGCAGTTAATTTCATAAACAGAAACACCTAGTAACTTTTCAAATCATCCCAACAAAATTTGAGCATAAGTTTATCTTATAAGCACCATCATAGCATTGAATGGATACTTTTGAAGTCTTGAGCAAGATTGTTAGTGCCAACAAGAGGTCACTAGATATGCTCAATCTTAAGCAGACTTTGTTCGGAAAACCAATCCAAAAAGTAATATGATCTTTGCTTACTGCAATTAGAAGAAAAAGATAATAAATATAAAAGATTGTACAGTAGTAGATTGCTCATTGAATCAATGAATATGTTACCAATGGGGAAGCAGATTGCTGCACCCGGAACTGAACCCAACATCGAATTTCTTAAGCGCCAACTAAGTGAACCCCATGCTGTGGAATCAAAGAAGAAGAAGTATTACTGCTTCTCAAACAGAACAAAAACATTCTTGAAAATTCCTTAAATTTGTGTACTCACTATTAAATGAAATGTAGCAGGAGTAGCAGAACCAGCTCCAACTACATTATAAATATCATGTACACCTTGTTGTTCAACAAGCAGGTTTTGAAAACCATAAAAAGCAGCAGTAAACATCCCAAGGCGTATTCCACCAACTATTGAACCACGAGTGACTCTGATTGACCTTCTCTCCATTGCATCTCTCACGAGTCGATACTGTTCACGCTTATCTGGAGTGCTTCCAAGCTTCAACATTGTTTCTGCATCCCTGCCCTGTATACCAATACAAAGATTTCTAGATCAACAGGGCCCTCTGTGAATGTTTACAATTAAGAAAGATCCACTAAGGGACACTTCAGTATAGGAAAGATCCACTAAGGGACACTTCAGTATAGGAAAGATCCACTAAGGACAACTCAAGTATCAGCACATTCATCATATGCAATCCAATAAAAGAAAACAACTAAAACAAAAAAAAAATAAAATATTCAGCTATAAAAGAGTCGCATCCATGATATTGTTTGTTGCATATGATGAGATTTATATATGCATGTCAGTATTTCTCAGAGTCAGTTGCCTAGGTGAATGGCCATTAGATGCACAAGTCCTGCATATCAGATTATGGGAGAACATAAAAACATAAACACAAAAACCAAATCAGACTCATGAATACAGCTGATTTTATATATAGTTTGAAAGGAAAAGTTCTAACTAAGTTGGAGAAACATCATACTATGGGTTCTCAGTTGTCAATTGCCTGAACAAAGCCGACATAAAATAAAACTAAATGCTCATTTAGTATATAAATAGTGAAGGCTAGATCTAAAACTTACACACTAGCTGGCACTCTTTAGGACAAAATCTGCAGACGCTACTTTTGTAAGAAATTTCTTGATTACTTGGAAACCTCCAATGTGATCCACTTGAGATTATTAGCAATCAACAGGATTATAATTTAAAATTTGATATACAGCAATTGCCCTACTTTCCCTTAATAAGTATAGTGAACTTCTTTTATAAAGAAAAGGACAGCCTAGTAATGTTCTCTAGTATGGAGTTATTAATGCTAAATCTTCTATAGAAAAATCTTGTAACTTACCAAATTATTGGAGCCCTGAAATATAATAATGACCATAGGATAATGTACACCATTGGAAGAGTGTTACTCTTATTGCCCAATGCCAAAGTACAACAGCCCAGAACAAATTCCCAGCCATCCTCCACTGCATATAAATGCTAAGCCACACCATCTTCACCATCTCCTGCTGTACATAAAGATACAGGGCAAGATAATGACTGACGAAGAATTTCTGCTAATTTCATTTGTTGAAAACGTAAATAAGCAATACCAAAGTGTGCAAAAGCAAAAGAAATTCGCTGCCGGAAAGAGTTGAATTTATATGCAAATTGCCAATATGCTTTTTCCAGTCTATCAAGCAACTGAAGATAGAAGAGAAGGTCCAAGAAACCGAAGTTAAGGATCAATTATAAACATAATTAGACAATACCTAACTATAAAACAAGTGGGCTTGAGGGAGAAGTTCAAATGAGAATTAGAAAGTTCAATGCTTACCGCTAACTGCAATCTGGAAGATCTTGAATTGCGACTAACATTCAATGCCTCGTCTCAAGTGCTCACACTTCAAGACAGAGCTGTGGTCAATGAATCAGAACAATACAAGTTTACGCCACCTCAGGTTCATAAATTTTGTCCAGCAGCTCTCTTTTAATAGGAGCATTACCCCTTTCCATCATTTCAATTAGTAAGACATCAGCTTCTTCCCTGTTTCCAAGTTCATGGTACTTCCGTATGAGACAACCATAAACAATTTCATCCGGCTGAACACCTTTCTCAATCATCTCATAAAGCAAATCCCTTGCTTGCTGAAGTTGACCACCTCTAGAGAGCCCAGAAATTAAACATGTGTACGCATGAAGATCAAATTCAACACCAGTTTCAGTCATTACCCTTACCAGATCCAAAGCTTCCTGAATATTTCCCTGCTTCATGGTCCCATCAATCAGAGATGTATAAGCAATTTTATCTGGAAGCAAGCCCTTTTCAGGCATTTCCAGAAACAGCTTTCTAGCATCCTCAATGCGTTCGTTTTTACAAAGACCATGAATCAGTGATGTATAAACAACAACATTAGGTTGCAAATAAGCTTTCTTCATTCGATTAAAATAATCAATTGCCTCTTCGACATATCCCAATCTGCACAAACCATTAATCAATGAGCAATATGTCACAACTGTTGGAGCCATACCTCTCTCCTGCATTTCATTAAGCAGTTTCCGTGCCTCTGTGTCTTTCCCTGCCTTGAAGTAGGAATCAATAAGCGTTGTGTATATAATTTCACTAACCTCTATGTTATGTTCCTTCATCTCATTCAACAATGCATTCACATCTTCGAACCTCCCCATGTTACAAAGCCCCCAAATTATAGTTCCATACAGAAGTAAATCAGGTTTAACGTTATTCTCTTTCATCTTTTCCAGAATCCTCATTGCGTCATCAGTCCTTTTAGCTTTAAGGTACCCATGTATGAAAGCTGTATACATTTTCTCATTAGGCACTACCCCATCTTTCAGCATAGCGTTGAAAACTTCTTCAGCTTCCTTTATCTTCCCTTCTTCACATAAGCCGTTGAGCAACGCCGTGTAGGTGACAATATTTAACTTGAGACCAGCCTCCAACATCTCTTTTAAAAACTTCAGTGCATCGTCAATATTTCCCATCTTAAAGTTAGCATCAATTAAAGAAGTATAAGTAAATTCATTAGGTGTCAGACCAACTCTCCTCATATCAACAAAAAACTTAATAGCTTGCTGCAACATTCCTTCTTTACAGAAAGCATCAACGAATGTGCTATAAGTTACATCATTAGGTTTAATACATCTTTCCTTCATCTCCCTAAGAAACTGGAACGCCAGCGGCATCTTTCCATATTTACAGAAGCAATTAATCAATATATTGTATGTGATTATGTCAGGAAGACATTCAGCCTCTTTCATCTCCTCATACATACAAACCGCTTCAGACAATTCCCCAAGTTTTCCATGGCCATCTATAAGTGAATTATAAGTAACAACATCAGGGGAGACACCCATGTCTTTCATCCTCATGAACATGCTTCTTGCAGCTTTCAAGTCCCCTTCTTTACAATAAAAAGAAATCATAATGTTGAAAGTAAAAATTGATGGAACTATTCCAGCCCCACACATATCACTGAAAAACTTCTTCACCAGAACTCCATCAGCCACTTTCGAGAACTTATGCAAAAGAACATTACAAGACCTTGCCCTCGGAATAACTTTAAAAGTTTTCATCTGCAAGAAAGACTCCCTAGCTTCCTCTAGCATTCCCAATTCAACCAATACACTAAATAACTCATCAAATACCCCGTAACCAGGGATGCAAACATTTCTCGTCAACCACAAAACATCCAATATAGTTAAAGACGGAAATGGTTTGGTATCAATACTGCTTTTATGTAAAGTAACTAATCGTCTGAGAACATTGTGCGTGTCAGCATACATTCGCGAACAGAACAAAATGTGAGCAATGACACAATAATTCTCTGTTGTATGCTGAAATCCATTTCGCGATTCTGCCCACTTGAACAATTTCAAAGCTAATATAGGATCCTGTTTTAATTCAACCAACAATCTGGACACCCAAACTGGGGCTAAAACCGAATCAAATAATTGTACTAATCGTAAATCATCCCATCTCTCTTCATTTACAATTTTCCTGATTGTTTCTCGATTAAAATCCTCATCAGAATCGCTAAAACTCAGAGTTGTTGAAAATAAGAATCGAGAACACAAAAAATGTTCGGCCCAAGTTAATATATTTTCTGAAAACAAATAATGTGAAGAACCAAATAGTGATGAGCTTACAGCACGATACTGGGAGGTTTTGAGCCTGCTGAGGAAAATTAACATGGCTAAAATGTGCTTGCCTTTCTCACACTCACACACAGTGCACTTGTTCCGCGGGCACTGTTCACCAAGGAGAAAAAATGGCCGTAGCCGGACATTACTCGCGTTCTTTTTCTTTTGCGTCCATCTCCCCCACTCCCAAATGACGCATGGTACATTTTGACACCCATTTTTCCGGTGTTCTGTGCATCGTCTGTAACGGTGATTGTTGGCTGATTTGGGTCTAGGGTTGCAACTTTTTGGTTTTGCACGATTTTTGTTGGTTTTCTTGTGTTCTGACTTCTGGCGGCTCGTTGCAAATCCGCTGGTATGGAGGTGGAAGTGTTGACGGAAAGATTTGGGGGTTTATGCCAGGTCTTACTGTTTTGAGCTTGAGTTTAAGGGGGTGGGCCGAGGGATTTGGCGCAGAAATGGTGGTGGCGACGGCGGTGAGAAAAAAGAAAGACGGGGTGACCAAGAAGAAGGAAGCAGGCGGTGAAATGGTGAAGGTGGAGGGGGGAAAAAGGGGGAAAAAAGGGCAAAAAAAAGATAAACAAAGAAAAAAGGAATAAATAATAAGAAAAAGGGTAAATTACGTAAAACCCATTTATTGATGCGAAATTAGATAAAAAATTTCAAGATATTAAATTAAATTTAAAATAGAAAATAAAAACTAAATTCACTAACATTTATATATTTTATCTATATTAATACGTTTAAAAAACGCACGAGTTCAATAGATATGGACTATACTTAAAATTTGGGTCAAATCGATGCAAATTCTAAAGGAGGGATATGACAAAAAGGCGTTAGCACTCCAACGCTCAAATTAGTATTAGATTTGAGATTGAATAAAGTTAAAAAATAAATAAATATAATTGAAATCAAGATATGGTGAATAAAGTTGATGAAAAGTGTAAGAACACTTGAGAATGTGCTTGTGGAGTATTTAGAGAATGTTTAGAAAGTGTTTAGAGAGCGAGAGAGATGATTAAGAGAGTAAGAGAAGTGTGAGGGACGTGAGGGGGACGTCTAGAGATAGAGAAAGGTGTCAAAAATATCTTAGGAATTGCCTTCAGTATGGAAGAATAAACCTGTATTTATAGAGGGTGTCCTCTTCCAATAAGGCTATACACATTTCCTCCATTTGGAGGAAAAGTGGATGATGGTAGTTTAGACAGGTCATAATTTGTTTTTATCTTCTGTTAATATTGTTATTGAATGCTTATTTTCGGAGGGACCTTTCATCACTAAGGACTCTTAATCGCTAGGGAGTCCAAACTGCCAAGAAATCTAGGGCTTTGGGGGGATCTCCCTCGTCTTCAAGTAGTCTTAGCCACCACGGAGTGTCCTCCTTTCTAGGACTAATGTGGCTATTGACCTCGGGGCTGATGAGATGCCACGTTGAGAATGGTTGCCATGTGTGTGGGCTTTTTAGAGTGAATATTTCGTTGGGTTTTGATCATGGTACGTGGAGGGGGATGCTTTCAGCCTCCTCCCTTTGCAATATGTTTTCTGGGTGGCACAAAGGTTGCCTGCCAGGTCCCCTTGGGCCTCTAGTTTCTTTTTTCTTTTTTGATTGCTTGGGCCTTTTTAGGTCAGCCTATTTTTATGCACATAAATAGCCCCCCACTTCAATAAGTGAAGATTTTGACATTTACTAGAGTAGGTGTCTTTAGAGTTGAGGTCCAAAGAAGGAACTTTTTTTTTTTTTTTTCGAATTCCTGCAAAGAATGCCAGTAGCATAAAAATGATTAGAAAACTTACTTCGTGCCTGTATAGAGCAAAGCTTTTAATGAAGGTGCCTCCACGGAGGAGGGCTTAACGGGTGCCTTTTGTGCCTACTCTAGTATAGGGCTTTATTTCTCTGCAAGAGAATGATAAATACTAGAAAAATGTGTATATTACTAATAAATCTTGCAAAGTACAATTATTGTGCCTCCTCCTCGGAGGGCTTATGTGAGGAGGCCTCCTTGGAGCAAGAATTAGGAGCCTCGCTGGAGGAAGAATAAGGTGTCTACCAGATGCAGGGCATAGATAATTCCGCGGAGGAGGGCTTAGGTGCCTGCATGAGATAGAGCTTATGAGTCCCCCAGAGAAGAACCTAAGTGCCTGCCCGAAGGAGGGCTCCCCACGGTGGAAGGCCTCTGTACCTGTGTGGAAGACATGACTTTTTATGAGAAGGATGTCTTCCTCGTGAAACCTTTACAAGCAAACATATGTTAACACATCGAAGGTGGTAAAATAAACCTCCAAAATTATTGAATTAAAATATTAAAAATACTCCTTGAGGGAAGCTTGTATGTAAACATTTATTCGCTAAGGAGGATGCCTGCTTAGAGACAAGGCTTATTCCGTGAAGGATGCCTGCTTGGGGACAGGGCTTATTTTCTGAGGGGGATGCCCTCTTGGCGGGCAGAGCCTATTTTCTCAGGAGGATGCCCGTCTTTGTGCAGGAAATCTTTTAGGAGGATGCCTGGCTCGAGGCAGGACTTATTCTGAGAAGGCGTCTGGGTGGAGTAGGTCCCCATCCTCTCGTTCCTTGCATTTTTAACCAAGGACAACATTCTTGTACTCCCTAGCCTCCTTCAAGTTAATGTGTTGTTCAGTTAGTGCTAGGAGATTATAAAAGTTGAGAAGGGGCTTCTTAGTTAAGGCCTTGAGGTAATTTCCATCTTGTAATCCCTGCATAAAAGCTCATATTACTGTATTATATATAGCAGTAGGGACCTCTACGGCCACTAAATTAAAGCTTTCAAGATACTCCCTCAGTGATTTCCCTTCTCTTTGTTGTAAACAGAAAAAGGCTCATGATTGTCTTTTGACATTGTTTACTACTGGCAGATTGATGGAGAAAGAGAGAACCAAATTCTTCGAACGATCGGATGGACCTCGAAGGCAATTGATTGAATCACTATTTGATCGACCGTGTGAAGGTGGTTACAAACACACGACATTTAACCCCAGTAGTGTAACGGTGGATAAGGACAACATTCTCAAAGTAGGAGAGGTGCTCTTGCGGATCTGTGGTTCCGTCGTACTCCGGCAGGTTGGGCTCTTTCCAGTTGAGGAGTTCGTCTATCATGATTTCTTCACTAAAGGGGATACCATGCTACTCCTCCGAGGGCGTTCCCTCGATTTGGTACTAGACATCTTGGAGGCCTTTTTGCAGGCATTCCAGACGTGGAGGCATTTTTGCAGGTATTCCAGACGTGCTAGCCACTAAGGAGGGACGTCCTGCTAGATTTTTTGGGGGGTTCCCTGACCTCCTACGACCATGGTGCAGGGGCAGGGGGTACCCTTGTACCTTCTTCTTTAGGCTGGGACTAGTGTCGCCATTTGCTCTCGTATGGCCGTCGTGATCATCTGTTGTATGGTCCAAAGGAGTCCTGAAGGGAGCCCCCCGAAGAGGTGTTTGAGGAGAGAGTGTAGTGCGGAGGCTCAGTCAGCGGGTCAGCATATCTAGGGGATCCTAGGACCATTGCCCCACTGGCGGGCGCCGAGGATGTTACTATAACTTGCAAAGCCCTGGCATTGCCAGGTACCTCCACAACTTTTTGCTTATTTCCAGAGTTGCTAGGAATCTCCATTGTTACTTACGTCTTCCACTCTGTGTTCCCACAAACAGAGTTAGCGATGCGTTCAAAAAATAGATGGGTCCGAAGAGAATGGAAATTCTGAAGGGGGGACCTGCAAAAAAAAAGGTTTTAGCATTTTAACGCCCAAGTTAGTATTAGATTTGAGTTGAATAAATCCTAAAACTAAATAAATATAATTAAAATCGACATATGGTGGATAAAGTCGGTGAAAAGTGTAAGACACTTGATAATGTGCTTGTGGAGTGCTTAGATAATGTTTAGAAAGTATTTAAAAAGTGTTTAAAGAGTGAGAGAGATGATTTAGAGAGTAAGAGAAGTGTGAGGGATGTTAGGGGACGTCCGGAGAGTAAAAAAGGTGTCAAGAAGGTCTCGAAAAGTGCATTCAGTATGAAAGTGTAAACCTATATTTAAAAGGGGTGCCCTCTTCCTATAGGGCTATGCACGTTTCCTTCATTTGTAGGAAAAGTGGATGAAGGACATTTGGATAGGCCATAATTTATTTTTATCTTCTGTTAATAATGTTGTTGAATACTTATCTCCAAGTTGGGGGACCCTTCATCAGCAAGAACTCCTAACCGCTAGAGAATCAAAGTTGCCAAGGAACCCAGGGCTTTGGGGTCCTCCCTCGTCTACAGGAGTCCTAGCTGTCAGGTGGTGTCCTCCTTGCTAGGGTTGATGTGGTATAATGTGGCTATTGACCTTGGGGTTGACGAGATGCCTTGTGTGTGGGCGAACATTTTGTTGGGCAGTGATCATGGTTTGAGTAAGGAATGCCTTAAGCTTCCTCCCTTTCCCAATCTGTTTTTTGGAAGCACCCGTCAAGGCTGTCTGCCAGGTCCTCTAGGGCCTCTTTATGGACGTCTCATTTCTTTCTTCTTTTTAAATCTCTTGGAACTCTTTGGGCTAGCCTATTTTTATGCACATCATATATAAACTTAAATATTTCATCAATTTAGAGAATAGTGAAATTGTGACCCTCCATATCTATTATATTAAATATTGTATATTGATAAATTTTTAATTCATTATTACCTATAAGATCTAATTTTTTCTTCACATTGTTTTGTTCTAAGGGTTAATTATAAAGAGTTTATTTGAGTTAATTTGGGATAAAAAAGAAATTTAAATGAAAGTCGATTGCTTAATTTTTAACATATAGAAAGTAAAAAATTAGCTAAAAAATAAATGATAGGATTTCAAATATATCAAAAATTTTAGAGACTAATTAAAAAGTAATAAAATTTTTATGATTAAATTATATATAATTATAAAGTAGGGAACTAAATTGTAAATTCTATAAGAAAACAATAATAAAATGATCAAATGGACGTAAGCGGGCAGCGTACCATTAATCCCCTATATGTCTTTTAAAAGTGGCAGCCATCAGTTACCTCACAATTGTCTTAAATTTAAAAAACAAAAAGGAAAAAAATCCAAGCCTTAATAATGTTGGTCGAAAGAAACTCGTGCTGTAAGAAAATTTATAATATTTTTATTAATTTTGAATTATATAAAAATATATCATATTTTAATAATCATCTCACTATATATAATGATGATGTCCTGTAAAATTATAGGGCCCAGCCGACAAGCTATGCATACTAGCGCAACATGCCAAAGAACCCAGCTCGCTCCCAAGTAGAATGGATGAAAATCCACCAGCGGGACAGGTAAAGCCCATCAGATGGGAAGAAGCTCACAAATTCACCTGTTAGTTTACTGATTTGGCAGACCCAAGAAATGAGCCAATTTTAGCTGAACATGTCATACAGTTGGGAGGACACGCTGTATAGCGTGCCAACACATTTATATGCATCACCCTAAAATATCTCCAGGTGGTTTCGGGTAAATTTATGGCTGATGAGCTGAAAAATCTTCGAATGACCAACCCCCGGATTTTTAGACAGATTTGCCAGGATTTCGTCCATCTGGTATATTTCAGTCACTATTTACCCAAATTATAAATAATTTATTTTGAATGATAACCAACTTAAAAAGCTTTCTAATAATGTACGGAACTCAGCAATTAACCTCGTTTAAGCTCTGTATATTCTTATAAATAGAAGCCTTGTGCAGTCATTTGGTAACATCATTTTTCACTCTACAACTCCCACTTTTTCTCCTTCTTCTCACTTGGTTGTTAGGTTATTCTAAGCTTATAATTTGCACTCCACACGAATATTCATCATTCTTAATTATATCTGACCATTATTCTCACTTTATCTCAACTTCTACTTTCTATTTTTTCATAAACTGTTACTGACTTAATAATTGGAGTGCTAACCTATGTTTTGCAGGACTAGTTCTTTGATAATTTTAAAAAAAATTTAGCAATCCTTCAACCCTTATAGTGTTTTCAAATTTCTGGTACACATCATATAACAATATTAAAGTTATGTATACAAAACTAAATATTGAATGTTGACTAAGTTTATTTATTGAACATTTTGAAAATAATCATAGAATATTATCATTTTTTCACACATTGAAAAAGTTATTTTATAAGTTTCAAATACTATATATATATATATATTACTCAATTAATACTTTTTTAATAAAATAACAAATATTTTTATTTGAATATATCAATGTAAATGGATTTCTCTTAAACAATACAATCTGTAATGTACTATACCTTTTGTATACCAAGTATTATAGAAAAAAAAAAGAAAAAAAAAACCATTAATAACACTTTTTGATTTCATTACAGAAAATAAATTTAACAATCTTTGAAACTAATAAAAAAGCGAAGATTTAAATATATATATTTGTAAATCTATATACAATAAAAAATTCATAATGCTATGAACAGAATAAAAGCAATATATATAATAAAAAATTATCATAATTAATTATCATAAATGTTGTAAAACAATCAAGTTTTTTTTAATAAATAACTTTTTAATAAATACTCATCCTCTTTTCTTCTTATTGAAAGCATTAGTTACTTATAGTTTTATTCTATCTTCTTTCCGATTCTATTTAGTTTTGAAGTCCGAATAAAAATAAATAATCAACTCATAAATTTTAGTCTATATTAAAGCATTTAGAAAGAATAAAAAAAAGGGTAAACTTAACTAATAGTAAGATATACAAGTAAAATACAAGTTAACAACTCTAAGCACAAAATAATTAAATGAGGATAAATGAATCAATTCTGCTTTTAAGTGCAATTATCCATAAAAAAGAAAAAATAAAAAAGCTTATCACGTTGAAGAGAAAAATCAAGAAAAAAAGTATAGAAAGTATAATTAAGAGAACTTAAAAATTACGAAATAAATAGATAGTGACGATAACTATATATATATATTATGAAAAAAATTATACCGAATGGAAAATTAATATAAAACTTATACATAAGTATTTCTAATTACTAAAATGGAGGAAGGAAAATTGGTGGAGCAAATATCACATAATTTTTTTGCTTGTTTATACGTATCACTTATAAGAGTTTTAAGTAAATCTGACGGGTGTCAAGACCACATTAAAAATATTTTTATGAACACTTTTGTAAAAGGAGTAGAGTCGATTTCTCAGGGATTAGCTTAATCAGTTCCTTCAAAAATAAAAAATAGTGTTGGGGGGTGGGAGGGGGGGAGGGGGAGTTTGATTGTGAAGAGAATAAAAACTAAATTAAACTAGAGAGATAATGAAAGTAAAAGAGATAAATATAAGAGAAGACATTTTCAGTTAAGATCGGGTTCATGCTTGATTCCATTGGTTGATCATTGATAAAATATAACACTTGATTAAATAAATAAACCAGTTATGGTCATTGATACGACATAATAACCTTTCCTTTTCGTCAGCCAAGATATGACCGTTGGCTAAATCCCTACTCATCCATCAAGAGTATTAAGAATTAGAAAAACCTGATTCTAACTAACAAATTCTTACGAGAATTCATTTAAATTTGATCATGCATTCCCCATAACATAATTAATCATGCTATGTTTTTTTTTTTTTGGGTAAATTTTCATTAAGTAAAAATGCTAGTACAACAAGTTGTTCGTCAGTTGTTTTTCCCTCGACAGGCCAAGGGATACACCACAATTTATATAAAGCATATGTACTAACAGAACTGGCTAGATTAATGCTGAGAGTCCTCTGTCTGACATCATCCACGATCAAGATTGCTAGTGTGACAGACGTCCTCTATACATGCTCAAATCGTCTGATGTTCCTTTCTCTCCAAATGTGCTAAACGCATGAGGCAAGTAAAGCTCGAAACGCTATGTTGATGATATGCTTACCTTCCATTTTCGTGAAGCCCACTCAATGTCTGTTCACCAATCCCGGTTGGGCCAAATAAATCGAACCAGTCTTCGTACCTCCGTAAGGCATCTACTGCTAAAACGACAATGGAAGAATAAGTGAGTGTGTGTCTCCGTCGATCCCTCGTCACATAGCATAGTCACCAAGATGGGAAAGCCAAGGTTTATCCTTTATGGATAGTTTGCCAAGGATTGCCATCCACAAAATAAAGGACAAAATGCATAAAACTCCCCTGTGTTTTAAAAAGTATGCAAAAAGCACCCCCTGTTTTCAGAATAGGCTAAAACCCCCCTCCTGTTTTGTTTTAGTCAGCAAAAAACCCCCATTCTGTTAGAAACTAACGGGAGGTGGAGAAAACGCTCGTTTGCTGCGTTTGATAGTGTTTTTCTGTGATTTAGGTTGATATTTAATGACTTTTTGGACCAAAATACCCCTCTATGGGTCTATATAACATGCAAAGGGTTTTTTGCTTGTTTTGTATCTTCCTTTTGCCATTTCTCCCCCAAAAAAAGGTATGAAACTGTTTGTTTTTCCTCTTTTATTTCATTTGTCCACTTTAATTTTGGTAATTTAATTATATTAAATTATTTTTTTATTTCATTTTTGTAGAATGAGCTATTCTAGAAAATCTACTTCAAAAAGAGAAGAAATTATGGATTTGAGATATAAAAATCCAAAGTGCTTTTATCAAAGAAATGCCGCTATTAGAGTTGTTGGTCCAACAAAAGAAAGTGAAGGAAAATTATTCTGCAATTGTAGAGCTGGACAATGCAATTTTTTTAGTTGGTTGGAATGAAGCAATTACCTTAACCTTAACCAGAAAATAAGAAAATTAGCCAAACATGTTAACAGAAGAACGCACTAAAAAGAAGTGGAATTCCATTAACAATTAGGTAATGTATTAAAGAGAATTCAAAAGATAGAATGATGAATAGCCTAATGGATGTGAGACGTCCTCCTATTTATACCATAATTATCCTATGAATCTAGACATAGAAGATGGTTAGGTACATAATTGGTTCTAAAAATGTTAACCAAATATTCCTTTACATCCGCCAAATATCCCAAAGGATTCTTTCTAAAATCATAGAGCAATCATCCCTTTTTCTTCAGCATAAATTGTATCTTTCCTTTTTTTCCAGAGTTGACTGCAACACTAAGTGTGAACACTTCTAGTCGGATCAACAAATCTATTACAATTTACTTCTTCCTTCCTTAAATGCTTTCAATTGTTGTTTTTAGCTCAAATTTGTCATTTTTACTCTTCATCAAATCTTTTGAGCTGAAAATTCAATAAATCAATGTGATTAGGAGTATTTTAGCTCAAAAGGAGGTATAACCATCATCAAAATATGATAAATTATGCACTTATCAAATACCCCCTACACTTAACCTTTTGCTAGTCCTCGAGCAAAATCAAAATCAATTACGCATTCAAAACTGTAGCACCCCCTTCACTACAAGAGCTATATCTACCCTAAACGTCATACTTATAGTAATCCCTGTGTTCATATATATACATTTACACATAATCATCTAATCAATTTGCATACGTAATCCCAACACGTCATAATAGGTATTATCAACCCACGACATTATATATATACATATCAAACACCACAAGTAATCTCCATGCTTACGTTCCCTCTATACAACAAAATATGATTTGTATTCTAACTAACAACGAGAAGAAAACAGCATACTGGCCCAACCTGCCTGAGTATAGCGCGTAGAGCTAATATCAAAGTCAGACACCTCAAAGTCTACTCCTGAAAGAAAATATCAACAGAGGGATGAGCCTGCCACTCAATAAACAAATAACCAGCCTTATCTATATATATACCAAACATAGCCAAGATAAGATAAGTAAGCAACATGCATAGAATACAGTCAATTTAATTCCAACATAATCGACTTCATCGCACCACATAGCTAATTCGCAATAAAACAACCAGTTAAATTCTTTTTCCTCTAGTTTGCTTACCAAAAGGTGATATCGTGTTTTTCCCATCAACTCAATCTCACCGTTATATAAATTCAAGTGAATCCCCTTGATAGCCGGCTCATCAATCTCGTTTTGCATCATAGCTCTTTCATTTCGCACATAGCTCTTTTCATTTCACATCTTTTTCATATCGCAGCATCGCTCTTTTCATATCATATTTTTTTCATATCGCAGCATCGCTCTTTTCATTTCACATCTTTTTCATATCGCAGCATCGCTCTTTTCATATCATTTCGCCTTATAGGCTTTTCAATACATCAAGGGTATTCACACCACAATTATATTCAATTTCCACCACTCCCTCATTTCCACATATCACCATTTTTGTAAGCAACTAGTAACGTAAAACCATATATCAATACATTCTCATTTTCAGACACCCACAACACAACATACAACAAACATGATATTTCAACGTGTCTTCGCATTACACGTACACAATATCGTCAATCAAATTAAATCATTCACCACTCATATATTTTCAGATAAACCAACGTCAGCATTAAACACAAATTTATATAGCAGTAATATCACAAATAAATGGAATATATATAGATAATACTAATTATTTACTTACCCCAACCTCACAACGTTTCTTTCTACTTAATCGCTAATTGTCAGTCCTTTCACCTCATCCCCGTATCCTATAATGAGTTATACCACATACAATTAATATATCGAGAATATCATAATTTCTTTTAAATATAATATTAAATCTTATTCGTACAATTTCTAATAATTCTTTAATATTCCACTTCTATCGAAGTACAAATCTTCGTTTTTCCTCTTTATTAACATATCATTTATTAAATATAATTCTTAGAATATTTCTATGAATTTTCTATCAATTTATCATTGTTATACAATTTAATTAAGCAATAATACATAGAATTACATATTTGGTTAATCAGTCCGATGGAATTGTGTAAATTAGCTATAGTAATAATTAAATCTGATAAATCTAATAATTTAGTTAACCAACTATATCATTTTTATATCAAATGTGATATTTAATACGATACTAATTTAAATGGTCAAAATCATAAAATACTCCGATTAAATAATATATCGCTCAATATAAACTACATTTAATAAATAGAGTAATTAAATAATATAATTATATAAATTAATAAAAATTAAAATTAAAATCTTACTTTGTCGCAGACTGCTAAAACTCGAACAGAAGAATTGCAATTGAAAGTGAGTTTTTCATTCAATATATATATATATATACATATGGAGGTTGGCGGTGGTGATGGCCCACCTCCCTAATCCCTCTTTCCTTCCTTTTTTTTTCTTTTCTTTTCTCTTTTTTTTTTAAATTTAATTTAAACTTTTCTCAAAATACCCATTACGTCCTTCCTAATTTTCTTAATTAATATAATTTGCTTTCAAATATTATAACAAGCTCCAATTTAACTCGTTCAAGCTTTATTATATTCCAATTATAGAATATAATTTATTTACTAATTAACCAAGTTTTATAAAAAATTACTAATTAATCCCCCCAATCATGTATTATAATCTTTGGGGCGTCACAAAAACCCTTTCCATAATTGAACATACTCAAGGCAAGTTGTAACCGTGTGCAAAGCAAGTGACTCACTTCATGGAAAAGATAATTTAACATGCTCTCAACAAATTTTTAGACAATGAGTATCATAGAAATCAAGTATACAAAACTAGTGGACTCTTTCTCACCGCTTTCCATTCTCTCAAGTGTATATGGCTTGAGTGTTTCCCTCAATACTTACTACAACAATGCTTCACCATTGACTTGCTTATACACCACATCTCCACCAGTTTGAAATATGCACCTACATGGATCAAAAGGTCTTTTGATTTTAGTTATAATGGAGCTTTGGTTTGGGGTAGGATTTTAAGGATAATGAGGTTATGTTCCAAGAAGATTAATCAGAGCACCAAGGAATCGAGTGAACAATGAATCAGAACTCTCAAAAGTTACTCATTTCGCTGTTCCATTTCCCAAATTCTTTTGACAACTTATTGGACTATGCTTTGCTATTTCTTTTGAAGAGATTTTACTCTTTTCTTTCCTTTTTTCTTCATCTTTCTCCTTTTTTTGGTGGCAAGAATATTGCTTTGTTTTTTTGGAAATTTTCCTTTTTTTTTCTTTCTCTCCCTTTTTTTGCAATAGGCATAGAACAAGGTAACAATATTAACTCTCATATAGTGTAGAACCACAATATTGAAACCCCACACTCATTTTGAGATATATCCTTTAGAGCACAAAAACAACAATGTTCAAACCCTCACCTTGTTTTGAGAACCATTCTTTTGAATATAAACTCACTTCCCTTGGTGCTCTAATATTTTTTGAAATGGTCAAAATCAAGGGGTTAAACAATGGTGGAATGGATTTGTACATGATAGCTTACATCAACAAAAAAAGTCTAAAAGACTCAAGTGGCTTCACTAAAGTCAAAATGTATGTGGTGGTCAATTTAGGCCTAAAGTGATTTCAATCCTACTGCCTTTATCATATCCAAATACATACACATTTATGTGGCTTTGACGTGGTTCAAAGCAAGTTATAGAAAGGCAAAATCATAAAAGTATTTTTCTCTCAAGAAAGAATTTAGTATTCCATCAATGTTTTTGGCTCAAACTCTCACAAGGTATGTCTAGTCCACTAATTCCACACAAAAAGATTTCGATTCAAGTCATTGCAGCAAAAAGAAAGTTCTTAGCCATGAATTATCTTCAATCATGAAATATGTATACTTTTCGCACAAAATGCCATCAAGCCAAGAATGGTCTAAAAATGAGAAAAGATTCATCATGCCAAAAAATTTTCCACACTTTTCAAAAACCAATCATCAAGAGATTTACCAAAAAGCTCATCAAGCTCAAGTCGACGAAAAAAATTCACCAAGCACAGCTACGGAAAAATTTCACTAAGCACATCTACTAAAAATTTATCAAGTATAAGCTCAACAACCGCAGCCCCAAACTTAAAATCTACATTGTGTTCAATGAGGACAGTGGCATGCAACTTAAGGATGGAAATTAAAATTGAGAGAGTTAAGTAACGTCCATGAATGCATGCCATCAAGTGGTCAAGGCATTGGTGGACGCCTTGGCGTTAGCCCGATGTGTTCGCACATGTCGATCAAGTTTGTTTTCATTCTTGCAATGCATGGAGCAATGTCATCCAAGGTGGTTTGTTGTTGTGTGTTTGTTGGGTTACCGTCCTCCATATTTGCTTCATTCCCCTCGTGTCCTTCTTCTCCTTCTTTGCTTTCTCCTTCCTTGCTTGCTTCACTTTCTTCATCGCTTTGGTCATTGCTATCATCCTCTTCTTCTTTCGTGTTTTCATCCTCTTCAGATTTCTCGTTGTGAGATGATTGTTGGGTGGATGAGGCACTGTCTTTGGCAGCGCATGTCTTAAAGTGGAGGTTTTCGCGGAGGGCTTCGGTGGATGGTGGAAAACACTTAGGCAATGAGTACTACGAGAGCGGGGTCCCAATCTTGAGGAAGAACCTTCCTCTCAGCTTCTTTTTTGGCTACTCATCCTTAAACTTTCTCAAATGTAGTAAAATTCAAAAAAAAATGAGAAGAGGGTTTAGAGAGAAAAAGGGGAAAAAAAATCTTGCACTAGGGTGGCGTAGGCGGATGGGTAGACGGAGAGCAGCGGCGGGTTTCTAGGCGGAGCAACAATGGTCGACAGCGGAGCGACTAACAGCAGGGCAGATACGGCGATGCAACGCCGTCGCGCCTGGGATGACGGGTTGCTGGTCGTCGTCGGTGGCTGCTTGGTTGCCGGCGGTGAAGTGGTGGAGAGGGAGACCTTGAGCTTTTGGAAGACTTGGTCAAAGTGGGTCTCTTGAATGTGTGAAATTAGGTTAGAAAGAATTTGCCTACTTTCTCTGTTTATTTTTTACTTTTCGAATTTTTCACTTTTTTTTATTATTATTTAAAATAAAATAAAAATAATAGATATAAATGGGTGTGTGGAGGTGTTCTTGACAGACTACCTCATCTCACTAAGCGTGGCACGCTTAAAGGAATCAACAAATCTGTCCTTGTGCGGTGAGCTGGATAGATTAGGATGATCCTTTAGTCGTGGGCACACTTAAAGAAATCAACAAATCTGTTCGGTTGGGGTTCCAGACATATTTTGATGCTGCTTTAAACATGGGCACGCTTCGAAAAACTTAATATAAACACTAACACTGAAATGAAATGAAACGAAAAAGAGGAGAAGGGATAGAAAATTCATGGGTTGCTTCCCATATAGCATTTTTCTTTAACGTCTTTAGCTAGACTGAGAGTGGTGTACTTAGGTGATGGTGGACTCCATGAGTTGAATTTTTTAAATGGTTGGTGCTGAAAAATCCTCGTAGAATGGCTTGAGCCGATGTCCATTCACCTTGAGCACCTTGTGTGTTGTTGGACTTTTGATTTTCACTGCACCATGAAGGAAAATATTTGTAACAATGAAAGGTTCAACCCATCGAGAATGCAACTTACTTGAAAACTTGAGTTTTGAGTGGAAGAGTAGAACTTTTGCCCAAAAAACTTCTGAGAGATGGCACGATCATGGAATGTTTGGCCCTTTCTTTATAAATTTTTTAATTTTCATAGGCATCAATCCGTATATCCTCAGGCTCTTGCAGTTGCAACTTTCTTTGTCTTCTCGCTTCATCGATTGCCAAGTTGAATTACTTGATCGCCTAATATGACCTATGCTGAAGCTCAACAAGAAGGTGGCAAGATTTACCATAAACCAAATGATATGGAGACATACCTATGGGGGTCTTGTACGCCGTACGGTAAGCACAGAGTGCGTCATCCGAGTATGTACTCTAGTCTTTTCAGTTAGGTTTCACCGATTTTTCAAGTACGGATTTGATCTCTCGATTGAGAGTCTTGAACATTCATTTGAGGATGGTAGGCGGTTGAAATCCGACGAGTGATATTGTACTTCTTGAATAGTGCATCGACTACCTTGTTGCAAAAATGGGTTCCTCGGTCGCTTATTATTGCTGTTGGCATACCATACCTAGAGAAAATGTTAGCCTTAACAAATTCCACAATAGTTTTAGCATTGTCAGCCCGGGTAGCTTTTGCCTCCACTCATTTAGACACATAATCCACTCCTAAAATAATGTAATGTTTGGCAAAAGAAGGGGGAAATGGGCCCATAAAGTCAATTCTCCATACGTCAAACACCTCACACACAAGTATCAGGTAAGGGGCATTTAATTGTGAGGATCAAGGTTTTCCAATTTTTGACAATTGTCACACGATTTACAGAATAAATATGCATTTTGAACATATTTGGCCAAAACAAGCCACACTCTAACACTTTTTGAGCCGTCCTTTTTGGTCCAAAATGACCTCCACATGCATATGAATGACAAAATTCAAAAATAGAGAAAATTTCAATTTTGGGTACACACCTTCGTATGATTTGATCTAAGCAAAATTTCCACAGGTAAGGCTTGATAGAATTTTTGCTGCAGCCACCACTCGCCGCCTATCACCGTCGCACGCTTGATAGAGGTGTCCAAGATTTGATTTTTTTGAGTTGGGCTTCCTTGAATCTTCATCTAATTGTAAGTTTCTGTTGTTAGACTTAATAAAATGCCCAAGAAGTTATGAATCTTGAGGCATTCTTACACCTAGAGCTGTTCGTTTCTCTATTCTTGTATTCTGTTTTCTTGATTTTCTTTTCCATCTCTGTGTTACTGTGTATTTCTCATTTCTGTGGATGAGGAGGCACTAAAATTGAAGCTAAGTATCTTGAGTCACTTGTTAACTAGGATTCATCTAATGTTGAGGGATATTGCTATGATAGGGATTAGCAATATCCCTTTCAAATCCACTTCCCAATCCTTGGGCCTCTTTTGACAGTAAGCCTCCACTTAGTTAATTAGAAAAATTTTAGAGGGTTCATGTTGAGGGATATTGCTATGATTGTTGCTTTGGCTGCAAAATCCTCACAGCTCTACTTGTTGATGTATAACTTGTTTCTCAATGAGTAAGATAGCTGGTTTGGAACTTCTGCTGCTGTAGATTAGATCATATAGTTCTCTACTTCTCTTCTAATAAATTCCTTAAAAGATGAAGTGATCGCAAATGGAGTTCAACGTCTGTTGTTTCTGCACATTGAAACAATTCTTAATCTTTTTTCGGCATTTCTGAGAAGTGATTTACATTTTCTTGTGACAATAGGACGGACCAAAATGGACTTTAAATAAATAAACCAGAGGAAGAGAACGGTTGAAACCACTTCATGAAGCTGATATGTTCTGCTATTTTCAGGCAAACTGCCTTGAATTTGTTCAAAGTTGATTTTGACATGTCAGATTTACAGTAGTTTGATTTTCAAAATGGCTACAATTCCAAGTTTGGCAGTTGTTTTGATTGTTTCACAAGGATTCAACCAAATGAAAGGGATATTGCTAATTATCAAGTCAATATCTACTTTAGTGGCTTTAGCTTGCAAAAGTATATCGAAGATTCATAGCTCAATTTCTCATTACGATTTATTTTTTTCAATTATTTATTCCTAGATTCGAGATTAACTTCAGCTTCAAATGCTAACGTGTTGTTTTGCAGGTCTTATTTTTCAAATTCTTTTATTCGACTAGTACAAGTTCATCACTCAAATTCAAGCTTATTGGATCCGTGCTGAAATCTTACGCATCATTTGTAAATTCTGGCACTGAAAGGACCAAATCATGAAAAATTAAAAGTTACAGATCCTATTTATTACCTTATAAAGATAAAGCACGAAAACGCAAAAATGCTATAGTTATCATACCAAAAATACATTTAAGCCTATTTTATAGATATTTGATGAAATTAATTGTTTTTAGTATTTAATCTTTATACTAACTTTTTAAAGATTTTGATATTTAGCTAATATATTTAAAAATAAAATTATTTAATTTTTTCAATATATAATCTTTATACAGTTAGTCTTGCATGGTATCCCTAAAATTCAAATGACCTAAACTGATGGCCTAAGCAGCCCAAGGAAAAGATGAAACAGGCACAACCTTCATGAAAATGTAGCTAGAGAATCAAGATGAGGATAAGAACCATTACAGCACATAATAATCCTCCATATCTTGAATGCATGCAACAGAGATTGACTCAGAAAAAGTTGTTCTTTTTGCTTTTTAGTGCTCTATACTGTACTGGAGAATGTGGTCATCCAGTACCTTCTTCCAGTACGTACGGACATTATATCTTATGTCTAGATCTTAGCAATCTCAAGAGTCGTTAGGAATATGTTCTACAGACCTTCACGTTGTGTTCCTTTGTTGTGATCAGCAGCAATAAGAATCTTTAGCTGGATGAAAAAGATGTCCAACAAGCTGATAAACCTTAGCAAACACCTTTTCCTGTTCTCAGCGGCCTTTCCAAATCTTGAAAATTTGGACGGTGTGTGGTATTCTCAGATCGCATATCTAAACCAAAATTCAAAACAGGATAAAAGATTAATCGGGACACGTACACAGTAGAAAATTTGTCATATATAGCAATATTTTGTCGACGTCGTTAGCCCAGAAAAGAAAAAAAAAATATTCCAGCAGAATATCATAAAGGTTATTACCTTTATACTCTTGCAACTCTCCAGAAACAATTCCTTTGCATGCAACTTGCAATTCAGGACACCTCAAACCCTTTATCATCTAACGATCAAAGCCACAATCCAAGCATATTTTCTGATATCTTCTTTGATCCGTTCCCCCTATATAAAGAGGTCGTCGTGGGAGCCCATCTGTTAACTCAAGATAGTGAGTCGAGCCTCACATCACACCATCACACATATATTGGCTGTCCTTACTACATATATCACTCAAACAATTCACGTTTTTTCCGACTAACGATGGACACGGTGATGAAGTTAGGGACTGAGCATCCAGTGGTGATATTCAGCAAAACCAGTTGCGGCATATCCCATACCGTAACTACACTTATCCGTGGATTCGGGGCGAAACTTGTGATCTATGAGCTCGATCAGCTCCCAAATGGACATGAAATAGAGATGGCATTGATGGCGTTAGGGTGCAACCCTAGCGTGCCGGCCGTGTTCATAGGGAAGCAATTCATCGGTGGATCGAATGAGATCATGAGCCTCTATATAAGGGGCAAGCTCAAGCCATTGCTCATCAATGCTAATGCTATATGGATATAGAGGAATTAACGGTGAAAAGGTTAAGTTCTTAATGTGCTATATGCCATAGTTTTTTTATGGCCTACGGTAGTCCATATTAGTAAGAGGGCTTCTGCTTCATATTCTGTAATTATTTCTCTTTCGGTTTATGACATATGCAAGAAGTAGTAATTCTCTTTCTTGCAAGAGTTTCCATGATCACCAGGTTGCAGTAATATGACAGTATACATATATATAATTAACCAAATTTGCCAATTCGGGCACTTCATTGCTATTGTCTATTGAACTTAATAAAAAATGCAATGATAGATTCAGTTTACTCACCCCATTGAACAAAATCTAGCTAATATTTTGATATTTTACTTGTAGAAGCAATGGTTTATGATATTGTATGAGGGTAATTTGGTCATTAAAACACTTATTTGATTTACGATAAATCAGTAATAAGTCAATTGGAGATAAATCTAGATTTTTTTTTTATTTTTTTGTTAATATAAGCAAATTCGTTTATCTTCGACTAATGATGGAACTTATTTGTTAGATGTAAGCAAATTTTAAAGGCATTAAATATAATTTTTCAAATTATAGGGATCTAGATATAATTATACTAAACCGCATAGGAGGGGAATGTAATTATCGTTTATTAATTTTTATCACCATAATTATTAACTATTACAAAATTAAAATAAATAATACTTCACATAACAAGACACAAGTCGAGTTGAAAACAAATATTATTATTCAAGCTTGATCGTGTTTAGTTTATTCAAATTCGACTGAAACAGTCATTTGAACATTGACATACAGAGAATAATAAGATTACCCCACATGTCCAGACTGGAGAATGAGTATATTGTGTCATGCATGAATTCTCTATTTTCCCTTGTCTTCACATTGGGTTCGTTATTTATTTCTGCATTTTCAATTTGCTGTCCAAAGACGCTTGCAACGGATGCTGGGACTCGATCGTGCACTATATATAGAAAAGGGTATTAGTCAAACATGATCGTGTGAACGAGCCTTGAAATGTTTTTTCAGTAAAATTGTAATTTCAGTCCTGTATTTTAAGGGATGGTGATTGTTGTCCTATAATAATGTACTGATGATTTTAATCCTATAATTCATAATTTTGTAGCAATTTTTGTCTGTCAAATAGAAATCGATTAAAGATCAGCCAGAACAATTATTGGAGTGTTCTTTTGCCATGTGGATGAGAATTTTGGATGTGGCATTTGATCTATATATTTTGGAGGAAAAATTTGGACATTTTGCATCTAATCACCGAATTATTGTTCATTCTATTGGGGTGTTAATTTTCTTCCAAAATGTCTAAATCTAATGTCATGATAGGCTAAATTGCCTTTACTATCCGTATATTAGGGGTAGCAAATCAGGAATTATAGTTAAGGGTGTAGCAAATAACATCCCAAAATTAAATTTTTTTTGGCTATTTAAGGACTCCAGCAATCGGAGTTTTCAAATGCACTCGAAACTGCTACCTGGACACAATTTAGGGTTCCAATTTGGGGGTTTTGCTGATATGGTTGTGGGGTTGTAAATAATTGCCAACTAAGCTGCTGACATGGCTGTGGTGTAGGAAAATATTTGCCAAGTTACTCGTTAACGTGGAAATGAAAATAAAACAAAAAGAAAAAAAATGAAAATAAAACAAAAAGGCAAAGATTGAAACGCGTACACTATCACTTTCTCTCCCAAATTGACACAAAAGAATCCTAATCCCTAAAAATCCCGAACCCTAATCTTTGATCACAATACCTGAAGAAGACGATTAAGCAATTAAACGGCGAATAGAGAGTACCAAAGGCGAGAAGATGGTGGCTATAAGGAGTAAACGACACCTAAACCTCCCACCTCCTTTATACAGTAAGTTTGGCGATTCTTGTCTGTGGCCCCCCATTGCCCCTTTCCTCCTCCTAAATATTATACGAATTTTGCAGCCCCTCTTGGTCCCCTACTGCTTGTGCATTTTAATGGTTTGAGGGAAAACATGTGGGAAAGCATGTGTATGCATATATTATATTTCTGTATCAGTATGTGGGGCATTAAGAAATTAATTTTTATTTGTTTTTTCTATTTTTAGTATGTGTAGTTGGGAGAATATTCGCATCAATAGTTTTTTTTTTTTTTTTTTGCTTAGTCTGTTGGTGATATTTCTGATTTAGGATTTTTTTTTTTTGATTTTTTATTTACAGATCCTAACAATAGTTCAACTACTGTCACATATTATTATGGGGGGAAATTTAGCCCAACTAATTGTATTGTACCTTATTATACTGGTGGTGAGATAGCTAAGTTTGACTATGTAGAGTCAACTCATCTATGTTTTGCAAGACTTAATTTGTTCTGTGATAAATTAGGGTTGGTTGGTGATAAGAGATATTACAAGAAAGTAAAAATTGATTTTCAGCTCCTAACTATAGATTCACAATGTTTAGAGTTGGGGAGGGAGTACAGGATGCTAGGGATGTTCCTGTATATGTTGAGATGTTTGGTGACTTGGAGGTTGGTGTTGATGTAGATGAGGATAGTGACAGGGGTAGAAGGAAGGAGGCTGTTGATGTAGATGAGGAGAGGGGTAGAGGAGATTAGGGGTGGGCGAACGGATCGGGTTTTTCGGATCCTGACCCGACCCGATCGGGTAAAGGCTAAACGGATCGGGTTTCTGGGGACTATTCCCAATCGGTTCGGGTTCGAATATTAAATCACCACCCAAAAAACCCAATCGGGTACCCGATTGAGAGAAGGGAAAAAAGGGGTACGATTGAGAGATTGGATATTTCAAGCAAAAGAATCTTAGAAAACCCTTCTAGTTCTAGCCGCTGCTACCCGTTTCTACTTCCTTGCTAGCTGCTACTACCGTTGTTGCTGCCAAAGAATCTTAGAAAACCCTTCTAGTTCTAGCTACTACTACCCGTTTCTACTTCCTTGCTAGCTGCTACTGTCGTTGTTGCTGCCGTTGCTGCTGTATTTGAGCTCTAAGGTGAGATTGGCAATCAATAAAAACTCAATCTTTGCTCAAAATTCCACGCTATTTACTTATTTTCTTTGGGCTCTTTCTGTTTATGATCCATTTTTGGTTTCTTGATTGAATGGTTGATTTTCTTGATTATGTAGTGGGTTTCATGTGGGTTTTAGTTTCAGTTGTGTTTGGCTCTGAATTTTGGGGTTCTACAGTCGATCATTGAAGTAATCAAGATTTTGGGGTTTGGTTGATTTTGGTCATAGTTTTAAAGATGTGGGCTTTTCTTCATTGTTCTTCAGCCTGATCACTGTCTGTTACCGTCTACTGCATTAACTTGTGTTTTTCTATTATTTGAGTCTTCAGTTTTACCTTAGAACTCTCTGTTGATGTAGAATCTTGTGATTTGTTCAGCATGATTTGGATGCAATTCAAATTTAACTAGCTTGAGAACCAATTGTTTTGTTCTTTTTACACCTTATTTTTCACTATTATTATAGTAGTAGCTGAATTTTATAGTGTCTTGTTTGCAAATTATTGTTAATCGATAATATGGTATAGAAATTAATGTAAGCTTTTGTTGATTTTGCATCTAGTTTAGCTGCTATGAATAGTTGAATATTATTGCTTCTATGGACATAATTCGTAGTGGATTCTGAGAACTCTGATTTTAGCTCTCCTTCATTGCTAATATTTCTCAAAACTCTGATTTTAGCATATTTCTAGCATATTAACTAGTTATGAGAGAAGCAACTAGTTAAGTTTTAGCATAATTTTAGCATATATCTCAAAAGTCAAAACTTTAATTTTTGACAAGGTAATAGAACGGTAGAACCTCATTGTATAATGTAACATTTTTAATTTGTTTGACTTTCTCTAATAGTTCTTCCACTTTATATGTTTAATGCTTGATAGGTCGAGGACTCGAGAATGAAAATGTGATTTGAGCTTATTGCTTTTTCAGTCTGTAGGGATTACGATTTAGGATGCCTTAGCTTTATTGTTGTTACTGAAATGATTTTAAAAAATATCTGATAATTATGGATGTGATTGAACTCTTTTTTTTGGGTATTTATGTAAAGCTTTAAGTATTTGTGTCAATAAGTTACATTTTAGACTTACATGGATTTACTTTAGTGAATGAAGTTTATTTTGAAAAATTCATTTTTTGAAGCTGACAAAACTCAAACCCGAACCCGACGGGTACCCGATTAGTTGGGTATCCGACTCAGTTGGGTTCGGGTTCATTTTTTTTCCAACCCGACCCGAATTACTCGAACCCGAAAAACCCAACCCGACTTCTACCCCTAGAGGAGATGATGTTCTTGATGTAGATGAGAATGCAGATTTGTTTGATTCTGACTATGATTTATCAACAGTGGTAGATGATGATGACATATTATTTGTTGATTATGTGGATGATAAAACAACTTCAGATTAACCGATTGATGATAAAAACCTAATTGATTGTCTAAGTGGGTCTAGTGATGATGGTGAAACAAATATTATGGGTGATGAAATTGATCTAAATAAAAATAAAGTCAGTGATGATGAGCAAAGTGAATGTAGCTACCCTATTTTTAATCCTACTGAAAAATTTGATCCAACATTTGTATCGGGGATGATGTTTAGCATAAATGGTGAGATTAGAAAAGCTATTCAGTCTCATGCAATTAAGACAAGAAAATATATAATTTACACAAAAACTGACCTAAACAGATACTATGCTAAATGTAGTGATACAGATTGTATTGGAGGTTACATGCTCGTAAAGTAAAAGATGAATGCACTTTTCAAATTAGGGATTACAACCTTAAATACAAGTGTGCTAGGACTTTCAATCTTAAAAATGTAAAGTCTAGGTGGCTCTGTGATAAATATCTTGACAAATTCAAATCAGATCTCAAGAGGTCTGTGAAGGGTTTTAGAATGGATGCTATAAATGAGATTAGATGTCATATCTCTAAAGATCAAGCTTATAGGGCCAAAAGAAAAGCATTGAAAAAGCTTGAGGGAAGTCCTGAGTACCAATACACAAGACTTTGGGATTATGCAGATGAGATAGAAGAACCAATCCAGGTAGCACTGTCATTATGGGGACTGAAGATGTGGGAGGGGAAAACAAATTCAGTAAGTTTTATGTATGTTTTGCAGCAATGAAAACTGATTTTAGGGAAGGGTGTAGGAAGATAATTGGTCTAGATGGGTGCCACTTAAAGGGGCCTCATGGGGAAATCTTTTAACTGCAGTAGGGGTGGACCAAAACAACAATCTTTACCCAATTGCATATGCTGTTGTAAACACAGAATCAAGGGAAACTTGGGAGTGATTTTTTATATTGTTGAAAACTGATTTCAGTATTGAAAATCAGAATGAATATGTCTTTATGTCTGACAAATAGAAAGGATTAATTCAAACTTTTCAAGAAGTGTTACATACTGCAGCTCATAGGTTCTATGTAAGGCATATGCACAGTAACTTCAGAACTGCAGGTTTGAGAGGATTGGCATTCAAGCATGCCTTATGTAGAGTTGCAAAGGCATGTACCAAAGGGGAGTTTAAGGATAGAATGAGAGATATCCAAGTTCTTGATCAAACTGCTTTTGATTGGTTTTTTTGATAAACCTCTTGAACAATGGAGTAGGTCACACTTTAGTGCTAATGTAAAGTGTAACACGTTGCTGAACAATTGTTGTGAGACCTTCAATATGATGATACTGAATGCTTGGGAGAAGCCAATATTGACTATGCTAGAGTGGATAAGGGAATTTTTTATGAAGAGATTGCAGGAAAATAGGGACATGGCTGAAGAAAAGTGGAAAGGAAGAATCTACCCAAGAATAATAAAAATCCTTGACAAATATATAGAAAAAGTTGGTGACTGTATTCCCATCAAAGCTAATAATTTTTATTATCAGATATCATGCTTTGATTGTGGTCAATATGCAGTGGACTTGTCAAGGAAAACATGCAGTTGTAGGAAGTGGGAACTTAGTGGGATTCCCTGTAAGCATGCCATCTCAGCAATTTTCAATCAGAAAGATGATCCTGAAGATTACATTGATGATTGTTATTCTGTAATTGCTTATAAGAGGATATATGCAAGTGCAATAATGCCAATAGGTGGTGAGAATTAGTGGAATGAGACATGTTTCATACCTCCATTGCCACCAAGGTTTGGCAGAAGGGGAGGTAGACCTTCCAGTGCAAGAAGAAGAGATCCACATGAGCTTATGATGAAGAAGAAAAAAGGGAAAAGAGGTAACGGAGTGAAGCTGAAAAGACAACAGACAACAGTTAAATGCTCTAAGTGTGGCTAGGAAAAGTATAATGCAAGGACATGCCCAAATAAAGATCAAACACAAACAAATGAAGAAATTACAGACTTGACCATTGAAGAAACAGTTGTAGATGTCTTTGGAGCTCAAGAAGCTTTACATCTTTTTGCAGCTTTCTACATGTCTACCCCCAATTACTGTAAGTATTCCTTTACATCTTTTTGCAGCTTTCTTTCACAATTTATTTGACATTTGTCCCTATTCATGCAGAGCCTTGTCACCTCACAATCTGCAGAAAATGAGATCTTTACTACACTCCAAGTGACCAACCCAGTTTCCAACTCTCCCCAGTACACTAAGGGACCTTCAATGTACACTCAACTACAGACTGTTGGACATCCCAGTGCAATATCAAGGGTAAATATTAGAGCCCCACCTCCTATGCTTGGTAGTCAATACAGTGTCACACAACATTCAGTCCAAGAACACTTTCCAATTATCATGCAAGGGGGAAGGAAATTCATCACACTATCAAACTTGCAGAGATTAAGCTCAAAAGGTCCTCCAGGAAGCAGTAGCAACAACTCTGTAGAAAAATAGACTTGATTTGTACTTTTCACTTGTCTGGGATTTTGGCTTATTTGTAAGGTAGACATGTAGTTTTTGGCAATGGTTTGATACCTTATGATTGGCAGGGTTTTGTAGTTTTTGTGAGCCCTTTTGATTGCCATTGTTTGGCAAACTTATTCAAACATGTTTTGAGGTGATCATGTTAATATAATCATCTATTACTACCTTTTTTTATGTCTTTATTGTTTTTAATTTAATCTATTACTTAATGTTTATAGCTTATTATATTCGCAGGTTTTAACTTAAGACAATATAAACATTAAGGAACAAACAAATGCATTACTAATCCATAAAAATAAAATTCATAATCCTTACTAATCTAACTTTTACATAGCAAAACACCATCAATTACATAAACAGAGAAATCCACTTCCTTACACAAATTAATCCATTTATGCACAACTTCCTAGCTTCCGAATAAAAATAATAAAAAAAAACCATGAAAAGGCAAGCAACTTGAAGTAAAATTTCATCTTCTTTTTCATCTTTGTCTTCTCCATTTCTAGTTGATTCATCTTCCTCACCAACCTAAGAATTACAGACCTTGCTCTTGAGCACATTGGAGGATCTTCCCACTGGAAAAATCTACACCCATTATTCTACATTTTTCACCAAAAAAAAATAAAAATTAGAGAGTACGAAAAATGGAAAAAAAGAAAGGAAAAAACGAACTGCTCTCTACATACCTTGTAGTCATGGCATGAACGGAATCATCTACCTGGATTTTGGTCAGTCCAAGATGTGCGAATGTAAGCTAGCTTACCACAATAACAATGTGTCCAACTGGGCATGGAAGACATCATGCAATCTTCGCACAATCGGGCTCGGAGCAGGGGAAAATGGTGGCGGGTTGGGGTCAATCGTCTTCTTCAGCTTCATGGATGGGGAGTGTTGGGGGTTAAGGATTTTTGTCTGAGAGAATGCTTCGGTCGATTTCAGATGGAAGAGATTTCTTCTTTTATTTTGGGTTTTATTTTTTTTTTCTTTTGTGTTTTTTTAGCTTAGTTGGCAATTATTTACAACCCCACAGCCACGTCAGCAAAATCCCCAAATTGGACCCCTAAATTGTGTCCAGATAAGCAGTTTCAGGCGCATTTGAAAACTCCGGTTGCCGGAGTCCTTAAATAGCCAAAAAAAATTAATTTTGGGATGTTATTTGCTTAACTACAGTCCCTGATTTGCTACCCTCTAATATACGGGGCAGTAAATGCAATTTAGCCTGTCACGATAAGCTGTCATTTCCCAAATTGACATTTAATTTGCAAAAACACCTTTCTTCCCTCCGGATTTTATGTTGATTTCTATCGAAAGAATAATTAAAATGCCGCAAAATCGCATTACAGGATAATTTTAATATTGTCACTAATTATACAAATTTAATGATAAGATTTTTATGTTATTGAGTATTTCTTAATTGAACTACTCAAAACAAATTAAATAAATAAATTATAGAAATAATTAATATCATTAGCCACTTTTCTTACTAACTAAAAGATTATATACCAAAATAATATTTTCAGTAACGAATTAATGGAATAGTTAATATAAGTAATTAAATTAATTAATCAAGTTTAAATCAACACTGGAAAAAAAAGAAAAAAGAGCGAGATCTGGATGAACTTATCCGCCCACATATGAATGACTTGCGTGTGATAAAGTTGGAATTTTTTAGAAGTTCAAATTTTAATGGAGTGCATAATTACTTACAGATGAAAGGCATACATCTGAGTGAATAATCACAGTCGTACCATGACCTATTGGCAGCAACAAAATGAGATACGGTAAACATCTAACAATCAACTCAAGCAATTTTCGAATTTTAGGGCAGATGGACCCGTCAAAAAGCGGGTAAAATATATTTTTACTCCCATAAGTGGATTGTTTCCAATTTTCGTCCCACACTCAGGTCAATTCGCACATTGAGTCCCATATGTGGTTTTTTCTTCAACTTGATGACCATTGAGGGATTTCCGTCCAATTGATAACGGCAGTTGCTCTCTCCGTTAGTCAATACAATCAAAATAAGGGTAAATTACATTTGTAGTCCCATGAGTGAATCTATTTCTAATTTTGGTCCCACACTCAGGCCAATTCGCAAATTTACGTGTGGGGCCAAAATTGAAAACAGGTCTACTTATGGGACCAAAATTGAAAGCAGGTCCACTTATTGGGACCAAAATTGAAAGTAGGTCCACTTATGGGACCAAAATTGAAATCAGATCCACTTATGTGATCAAAATTGGAAACATGTCTACTTATGAAATCAAAGATATAATTTACCCTACGACGAAGTGAACAATATCAAAATAAATAGGACCTATTGGATACGAATATGTACTCTATAAGTCGCTCCGAACGTTATTTCAGAATGAATACTAGAATTCCTCAAAGACTAGGAGAATATTCATGTTGCAGCACTTGACACTATAGAGTTTCGAAAACCCATTTCGTCGAAATAAATGACCGAATATCATACTCATTTTGGTACAAGTCAATGAACAATTTAGTAAAACGTTTTATTCAAAAAGAAAATAGCATCTTTTGTATGTATATATACACATGCAAGTTATACAAATATTTCTCCAATTTTACAAATATTAATCTAATTTTAGTCGCACTCACCATAAGCCCGCGTGATAAGATGTGATCTATAGCAAAATTGATCTTGAAAAATAAAATTAATCATTCATCTGAAAGCCCACTTATACCAATATCCTTAAAAGTATGAGCATAATAATCCAATCGAAATTAATAAACTTAATTAATTGATAATTAGTATTTATATAATTTACACCTTCAACAAGTGATAACTATTATATTTACTTGATAAATGCTTAATTCGGTTAAATAAGTAATTGACAAATACTATTTACAAAAGAACAAAGCACAAAAATTAAAAAGCAAAGCAATTAAAATGATATTAGAATAATTAAATAATTTTAAACTATATTAATTGCAATTAGTCAATATAAGTTTACTAAATAATCAAATAATCCTTGATTTAAAATAATTGATATAGGAGCCATGTTATTGAGGTTGTATAGGATACTTCAATAGTATTTATCTTTTTGCTTAATATGCAATATTTATTTAATACTAGCATCAATTCTATTAAGAATGCTAAGAAAACGAAATTCCTAAAAATTTTAAATCAACTAAATATATGGACAATTCCTAAATTCAGTCCTAGATTTATTTATAATTTTGGATTATTTAACTTTTGAAAAATTAAACAAATAGTAAGAACTACTGAAAAATCTATAGCCCTGGACAATGAAGAAAAAGTAATAAAACTTTTAGATGCTATGGATATAAGATAGGGAAAAGTATTATTTTAGTCCGCTAAGTATGCCTAGTTCTAATTTTAGTCCGATAACTATGCCCATTTTTGTTTAGGTCCAGTAACTTAAGAAATTGCTTACTTTTAGTCCTCTGGTAGATTTTCGGACAATTTTAGCCCTATGCAACTTTTGAAAGTCAGTTTTAGTCTATATGCACTCATAGGGGTAAAACTATTCGAAAATCTGCCAGAAGATTAAAAGTAAGCATACTCTTAATCCTAATTGCAAAATAAAAGATAACAAATCTTTGGAATAAATAATATTTTTTTAGACAAATCTACATAACTACAGAATTAATATTAGAAGACAAATAAAATAGAGTGCATAAAGTTTCCAGAAAAAATTGAATGATCGAAAAAGAAGTCCCCAATTTAAGTAATACTGAAATCAATTACGCGAATAATATTTTTAATCAACTAAAGTATTTAAGGAGTAATTCTTTAAAATATTCTATAATATGGAAGTAATATCCCCATCTAGAGCATCCACATCTCAGATTATGGAAGAAAATAGTCTAAACAGTTCAAATATAATAAGGTTGAAGAAATTAAAATAAAGTCTAATAATATTGTTAAAGGAGTTTATAAAAACCCCAAACTAAATTAAGAATTAACTTCGAAAATAGATTATTGTTTATAAATGAATATTCTAGATTTAATTGATTTCAAAACAGAAATCCCATTTTGGCGAGCGTGGCTCGGTCTCATGCACTCACGTCTCTCAACCTCCCTCTCGAATAGGCGGCTCGATGTAGATTATTCAAATCTAATAAATTTTAAACCTGGATATCTAGTGAGGAAAGAAATTCAAAAAGAATTTTTCAAAAAAAGATGGGACCATTTAGAAAGTGGTTTTTTTTTTTTTTTTTTTTGAAAATTTTGCTATATGGAATAAGAAAGTTGCTTTTGTTCCTTGCTTTATAAGTAAATATTAAAAACAATACTCAAATATTTTGGAGAAATTACTTTCTAGAGAATGGGAAAGTCATTAAATAATGTACTTCCCCCTCAACAACCCTTTAAAATGAACTCAAACAAATAGTAATTAATTTAAAGTATTTTTCAAATTAATTTAGTTTAATGGTCACAATGACGCAAATAAATAAATTATTGAAAAAAACAAAATTATACCAATCTATATCTAAATATTATAGGAGAACAGATTATAGAATTGAGTAATAAAATTAATAAAGTTATTGATTGTCAAAAAGAAATTACCTCAAATAAAATATCAATTGATGGCACAAATAAAGAAACTATATATAGCTAGATCCTCAGTTCAACCACCTCCAAACATTATAGGATTTAATTTAAAATCATGAGGAGAACTAGAGAAATTACTTGACCAAAAATTTAAAAAACTAAAATTAAGTACTTTAAATAATGACATAAATACTGAAAACTACAAAGAAAAGTGCTAAGAAGAAATAAATAAATTAGAGAAGTTTGCTAGAAATCCAAAGCAAACAAAATTTTACTACTTTAAGCCTACATCCCAAGATGTTCTTTATGAAGAACAAAAAATATTGACCAAAATAGATATAATGATAAACAAATTTATGAATAATATAGATGGCTTTCACTAAAAAAAAAAAAAGGAGATTTGGTACGGTCAGGGCAACCGTTTCAGAACTCATTCCATCTTGGAACAGGCTTTGAACACATAGGGAACTGACAATGAAAGATGACGTCATGTTCAATTTCTTTTTTTTTTTTTATAATTTTGAAACGGCTGAACCGTTCCAAAACGAGTTCCAAACAAAGAGTTACTAAATCTTTTCCAAACACCGGTCCAAAATAGTAATGGTAAATATTTGGAATTCTGTTCGGAAGATATTGTTAGAATTAGGGACAATCTTGAGTCAACCGTTTCTATATGTGTGGCAATGTATTTCCAAAAAATGACAGTTAGAAAATGTATTTCAAAATTAGGTACAATTTGGAACGACTTTGGAACACCCTTAATCAACTATGCGAAAAATTGTTCCAAATTATTAGTTTTATTTAAGAAGTCATATGTTTGTAAAACCGCTCCAAAATCCGGTACACATTAGAACGGTTTCTTTGTATTATTTCTTTAGTATTACTAAGATCATTCTAAATGAAATACAATGGCTATTTTTAACGGTAAAAAAAATCATTCCTAAAGTCGTTTCACTGACCATCTAAATCTAAACTAACAGCTAAATATGTGTTCCTGTACCCATTCCAAAGACCGTTTCAAATTTTCTTATGTATAAAGTGGACTAGATGGCTTCTACAAAACAAGAGCCAGAAGAGTCATCGATGACTCTCGATGAATCAAAGTTGTGTTTCAAGAGGATGAGACAATACCTACTCCACAAGTAGCGACGGATAACCATAATTAAGACCAGCATGACCCAAATAGTATTCAATTAGTCGTTGATCTTTCTATTGCTAATCAATAAGGAGCAGGTACATCCCAATGGGGGAACAGTGATTCTGATAACGAGTCTAACATAGCTTTGATGAGAATTACGAGACTGAAGAAGACAATAACTGTGATTGACATTTAGCATTTTTGTATCAAGTGTTTGTGTATTTTATGGATAGAAATTAGTATAAATTACAAAATTATCGATATTAATTTTTAAAAATAGTTGACCAGCTAATTTAGAAGTATAATTTGCAAACTTAATTTTTTTTAAAATAAAACATAATATTTTTTATTTAGGAACGGTAAAAAAATTAGAAAATCATTCCAGAGACCGTTCAAACGTGGAACAGACATTAAAAAAATAAATCGTTCCTAAATATATTACAATATCCTAAATAAAAAGGGAGAAAAAATCAAAATACAGAAATAGTTTGACCGTTCCAAAATAAGTTCCAACAAATTTAATTTCACGCCAAAGAAAAACTGGAGCTTATTTAAAATACATTAAATAAAATTAAATGAAATAAATATGAAAATATATTAAATAAATAACTATTGAAATATATTAAAAAAATAATAATTTTTGTAACTGCATTTGTAACAGCTTTTGTAACACACCAAGAACAGATAAAATCATCAAGCCCGTTACAAAGAATGTGCCAAAAAGAGTTACTAATTTCGAACTAGGTCATTCCAAAAATCGTTATAAAAGCAGTGAAAAGTACAATTACAAATGAAGTTGCAGAAATAGATACAATATAATTCAAACCCATTACAAAGAGTATTACGAAAACCGTTTCATATCAAACATAACCATACCTAAATGTTTTACAAAGTCCGTTACAATAACAATTAAATCAAATTCAACTGAGAAGTTACAAAAGCAATTCCAAATTTACGCTACAAAGACCGTTACAATTGTAATGATCTTCTGTAAAGCCGCTACAAAAAGTATGTAAGGCCTCTTTTAGCCACGATTGGCCTTTCCGTTACAAAAGTAGTTTCAAATAAAAAAGGCGTTATAAATTAATAGAAAAGCCATTCCAATAAAATGAATT